>NC_079497.1:76409241-76713160 GCF_030052815.1 Hevea brasiliensis | reverse complement strand
AGTAGTGGAGGAAAGAAAAGAAAAATGCAACATATGCAATTTATGACATCATTGTGATGTCATTTAAAATTACCAACCAATCACCATTAAGCAACTATTTGACTAACAAATAAAAGAGGTTAAAAGAAGACCAAAATAACAAAAAAATGCAGCAGCCATCCCTCCTTTCCCATTGCAGCCGAAATCCCTTCACCATGCTCCTCCATTTTTGGTTCTTGAAAGCTTCAAATTTCCATGCTTCCTCACCCTAAAACCCATAAGTCCCTTCATCAAAAATTAATCCCACACCTAGACAAAGCTTTTGGCAGCCAAGTAAAGGAAGAAAAGTGAGGTTTTGAGTTGGGAAAAATCTGCCCCATTCAAGGTTAGTGCACATATATACTTAAATCTCCTTTATTCCATGTTAAAGCCTTAAAGTGAGCAAGAATTTGTCACTTAAATGAATGAAATTTATGTTTATGCATGCCTTGAATTTTGGCAGCCCTAAGGAAGGAACAATAATGGAGTGTTTTGATGGTTTTAATGGACTTAGAATGAATTGGAGATTATGTTTAAGTTATATACCTACATAGATAATGAATTAGTGTGTTTAACCAAGGTGTATGGGTAATTTGGAATGGAAACTAGGGTTTTGAGGGTGAAAATGTGGATTTGGCTTATGAAATTGTTAAAGGACATTCTAATGGTCAATTAGTGACCATTTGAGGAAATTTAACCATAATTTGGACTGAAAAATAGCTTGGCAAAGAGAGTGACTATGCTGCCTAAGGACAGCAGAAATGGACTGAAATTTCAGTCCAATTACACAGCCATAACTTTGGCTGTGTTAGTCCAATTGGTGTTTGGCCAATTGGACATGAAACTAGGCTTATAATGGCACATTTTTGCTGAAGAAACCATGCCAAAAAGACCAAAGCAAGAGGACCAAAACTTGGCCCCAATCCGGATACCCTACAACTGATTCAGCAGAATTGACCAAATGAACAGTAACTGTTCATTTGGCCATAACTCACTGTAGATTTGGTCAATTGACCTGAAATGTTTACAGCAAAAAGTTAAGACATAGACAAACAACTTTCATGAAGGAACCTACCCCAAATTATGGCCAGAACCTAACCCAAATGGTAGTGGAAGTTACTGTTCCTGTTACTGTAGATATGGTATTTTCTGCAGAATGGGAATCCGGCCAGTTGTGGTTTGTGGACCATATCTGGAGCTACAAAACTCCAAATGGAGTGATTCAAAAAACGAAATTCAACTATACAAAATAAGGAACAACTTTCATGTTTTACATTTCTTCAAATTCCCACAGTAACAGTGTCCAATGGAACAGTGAAGTTGACTCACCAAAACTGAAAATTCTGTTTGTGTTGGGTTACACTTTGAAATGGTATTAACACTTAATGCCAACAAGTTTTAAACACCAAATGTGGTATGTTGGGAGTGCCAAAGTCAATGAACATATTTTCTATCCAAAAGTCAACATTTTTGTTGACCAATGAGGTAAATAGTAACACCAAAACATGAAATTTACAAATTGAAGAATTTAAAAGTTTCAAATGCCCTAGTATACCTAACAAGATTGGTTTGGATAGTTTGGCATGCCAATAGGGTTCAGTTAGCAGTACTGCACATGGCAACATGCCATTCTATGATTACATGGCTTTTAGCCATTCTGACTTTGTATTGAGATTTGGCCTTGTGCCTGATATTATTTACAGCTTGTTAGCTGTTCTGTTGCACACCGGGAGATGCATATGTGACCGATGGTGTGACGGCCCGAGGTACTAGGTACCCAGTGCCAGTTTACCCATTATCCAGTCCAGTCGTCTAGTGTAGGTTACTTGGGGCAACCAAATGAATAAAAGTGAACAAAGTTAATGAAATAATGAATATACCAATACCAAACAACGAAAGCATACACATTCTATACATATTTATTTTCTTGCTATTTTCTTTTATTATATTATTGCACCACTAAGCATTATTGCTTAGCGCGTTGCTTTTGCCACGCGTAGGTACTGGAGATCCTGATCGTGAGCCCAGTAGACCACAGACTGGGTGAGTCCGTCCTGCAGTTCTGCTCAGTGTCCTTGTCACCTCAACTTCTGCAGTGCATTGGTAGAACACTAGGTGTCATTTTGGCATTCTGTAATTAATTTTGATTTTCTCATATGTATTTGGATCTATGTAATGTATTTTGATGTTTATGAAAATAATGAAAGTTATGGTTATAAATGCAAAACTTGACCATTTATTTATTGTTTGTATATGAGGAATGAATGATTGAAAAATGTTGAGAATTTGATAAATGGAATTGAGATGATGGAATATGAATATAGGAAGTGTTTTCACAGGTTCCGAAGAATGGTTTTCTCCATTTTTAGCCGGTACTCCGCCGGATTTTCTTTAAAATTTTCGGAACCTTAAATGAATAATACTTTTGATAAATGGCTTAAATAAATTGTATTTCATAAATTATATGCAAAAGCATGATATAAGTTAATTGAGGGATATTAGAGTGTGCCGGTACACCGTGTGGCATTACTTACTCGGGTATACTGTACACGGATAAGGGGTGTCACATTTAGTGGTATCAGAGCACGGTTTAGGCGTTTTTGGTCCTAGATCGAGTCCATACCATGCATTGCATTTGTAAGAGTCGAGGTGACACTAATGCAGATCTGTTTGTTTTTCTTATTTTGAATAGGATATGGACCCTTCATCTCAGAGGGCCGTTGAGGAGGAAGTGGAGAGTCATGCTCCACCTGCAGCAGCTGAGACTGGGGGTAGGGGAGAACCTACTCCGCCAGCTCAAGCAGAGCCTGCTCAGCCTCCACAGGCCATGTTCCAACAAATGGCCGACTTCTTCAGACAAATGGCCGGAGTAATGCCAGCACCACCACCACCAGCTCCACAACCAAAATCACACCTAGAAAGATTAAGAAAGTTTGGGGCGGTGGATATCTTCGGCAAGAGGGAAGATGACTCTGTTGCAGCCGAGAATTGGTTGAACAGAATAGGCAGAGTCCTAAAACAACTCCACTGCACCCCAGAGCAGAACTTAGAAGCTGCCATATCTTTGCTGCAAGACGATGCATATGAGTGGTGGGACACTGTGTCCAGTGAAGTGCAGTCAGAAGCTGTAACTTGGGACTTCTTTCTTTCAAAATTCAAGAAGAAATATGTGGGTACTGTATACCTGGAAGAGAGAAGAAGAGAGTTTATTAACTTGAGGCAGAGACAGCTGTCAGTGGCCGAATTGAAGGAACGGAAGCGTGAAAAACACAAGATTATATCATTGAATTCAAAAATTTTCACCTAGGGTCACATGCACCATGCAAGATTTCTTTTTATCTATTTGATTTCAATGATAAACAACATATTAAAACTCTTTTAATATGTTTTTGGATCTGTATTTGCCATTTAAGATTTTAAAATTAATCAGATTAATTTTAAAACCCTAGATTAAATCAAGAACGATTACACTAACCTCTTGATGTGCTGCAGTGTGTCTGCGCCTTTGAGATTCGTCTTCAGGACACCAGATATTGTCCCTCTAGCTTGTCCACACCAAGAACACCTATGGCAGCCCTTGAACAGCTTCTAAAGCCTTTTCTATTAATTAGAAATTCAAGTTCTGCCTTTTAAGAGATTAGAGATGTAAACAGGATACTAGAAACAATTTCTAGTGTTCTTAATTCAAGAGATTGATGGCTAATCTCTTTGAATTGATGAGAGATGAAGAGAAATAGCTGGAGAGGCTCAAAGTGGCATGACAATTGAGAGGAGAGGCTGCTGGTTATGTTTTCTTTTCATAACCACACTTAAATAGCTAGGTTAACACATTAAACCCTAGCCACATGTCACCTTTTGATTAGCTCTAGGTTTAAGTGACCCAATCACATTGTGCCAAGTGTCAAACCTATATTTAATCTTGATTTTAATCATCTTACATGATTAAAAAACATTTGGTAAGCTTATGTGTAATCCCATGTGTCACCATCTCATGGTGCCACGTGTCACACTGTGAAATGACCAAAATGCCCCTGTGTCTTAATTTTGAGTTCTTAACCCAAAATAATTATTTTCTTCTTCTAATTAATTTATATCAAATATAAATTAATTAATTAATCTCTATTAATTAATTTCTCATCAATTAAATTCATATTTAAACACTTTAAATATAAATTTAATTTATACTACACATCCAATAATCTAGATTTGGTTTCAAGTCATGCTAGGGACTTTGCAATTTAATTGCAAACCAAATCTATTTAATTAATCAATTAAACTCTTTAATTAATTAATTAAATCATATTTAAATAGGTGATAACTTGTGTATGTGTGTGACTTACTAGGCTCATCACTAATTGGCAATGAGACATGATATCATCTCTTATTATGATCTGAACTCTTTCTTACCATAAATGATTTCTCTAAATCATTTTATGAACCTCATAGACCATGGTTAACACCTAGCATAGCATGCCATGGCCACCCAATTAGTAATAAGATTTACCTTAAATGAACCTATAATCATATGTTACCATGCACTAGAATCTCTCATACAAAATCCCAACTCAAGCCGAGTCATGGATTATGTCAAACTCCATTTGCTATGAATATTATGTTCTCTTTTAATTTTCAGTTCTTGATTAAAAGATTTTTCTCATCGAAACTCTTTTACGAATAAATCTATCTGTCTGGCCAGAACTTGAAACATCAAGAACAATTAAATGAACATAGGATTTTATCTCTATTTACTTAGAGAGCAGATTCCTTCTTGATCAACACCTACCTCCATATATAACTAGCAGGAGCCAACACATGCCCATATACCCATACATAGTACAAGTATGAAAGCGATCAAACTCAAACTACCTATATACAAGATAACTGTGCTATCTCGTGTCTAAAGATTATATGCATCGATATGATTTATGACAAAACATTGACAAGAGTAAACTCCATGTGCTTGTCATAAGTGTCACCGGTTCGGCCTACTTATCATTTATAAGTGCCTATCAAGTTTGTTATATGGCATGAGACTCACCATTCCATCTTATTTATATCTCATATAAATAACTTGGGAACAAACATGAATACAATCTTTACGGATAAGTCATGTCCTTATTATGAAGTATCCTCGATTGTGAACCTATTTATGATACTTTGTGCTAGAAATATTGTCACTCATATTCTTAACAACTTAAGAATAATATTTCTAACAAAATATCAATGGACCTTTTCTATTACACATAAATATATTATGTAAGCAGAAAAGTGGAAATGCCTTTATTATTAAAATATGTACAAGATACATACTAAATGATATGCTCTAGGGCATACTACTAACAATCTCCCACTAGCACTAGAGCCATTCATTAGAATATCTTAGACCTATCTTCTCAAGATGTCGGTCTACCCGAGTCGTGACATAGGCTTAGTGAATGGATCACCGGATTTTCACCGATGCTATTTTCTGCATGGCTACATCGCCTCGCCCAACTATTTCTCACGATAATGTGGTAGCGCCTTTCTATGTGTTTGGATTTCTGGTGAGACCTTGGTTCCTTAGCTCAGTATGATCGCTCCATTATTGTCACAGTGTAATGGAGCTGACTCAATGGAAGGAACTCGTAAGTTCTCACAAACTTCTTTATCCAAACAACTTCTTTTGCAAAGATTCGATGCGTAATATACTCACCTCGATAGTGGAATCTGCAATGTGCTCGCTTTGGAACTCTTCCAACCGATCGCACCTCCATTACAAGTGAACACATATCCAGAGGTAGACTTTCTATCATCGATATCCGATTGGAAATCGAATCGTGATAACCATCCAATTGCAAGTCTCCACCTCCATAAATCAAGAATAAATCCTTAGTTCTTCTCAAGTACTTAAGGATATTCTTGTGACTATCGATGTTCCAAACTGGATTGGATTGATACCGCTAGCCAAACTAATAAAGATATGCGATATTCGGCCTAGTACACAACATTGCATACATTAAACTTCCAATAGCCGAAGCATATGGAATCCTGGCCATCTTATCTCTTTCTTCAGGTGTCTTTGGAGACATCTCTTTAGAAAGGTGGATACCATGTCTCACTGGTAACAATCCTCTCTTGGAATCAAGCATGTTAAACCTCTTTAACACCTTTTCCAAGTATAGACTTTGAGATAAACCAATTATTCTTTTCGCTCTATCTCTATAGATGCGAATCCCAAGAATATAGGTTGCCTCCCCTAAGTCTTTCATGGAGAATGTATTTGACAACCATACCTTTATAGTCGTCAACATACCTGTATCATTACCCATCAACAGTATGTCATCCACATATAAGACAAGGAAAGTGATAGCACTGTCACTAACCTTCTTATATACACATGGCTCATCCTCATTTTTGATAAAACCAAAAGATTTAATGGCTTCATCCAAACGGATGTTCCAACTCCTTGAAGCTTGTTTCAACCCATAAATGGATCGCTTTAGCTTGCATACCTTGGAGCCATCTTGGGATTCAAATCCCCTAGGTTGTTCCATGAAAATGTTTTCTTCAATGTATCCCTTGAGAAAAGTTGTTTTGACATCCATCTGCCAAATCTCATAATCATAGTATGCAGCTATTGCTAATAAAATCCTAATTGATTTAAGCATGGCAACAGACGAGAAAGTCTCCTCATAGTCTATTCCTTGCCTTTGGCAAAACCCTTTCGCTACTAGCCTTGCCTTATAGGTCTCTACCTTTCCATCAGAACCAATTTTCTTCTTGAAAACCCATTTGTTCCCTATAGGTACAATACCTTCAGGTGGGTCAACAAGATCCCAAACTTGATTCTTATACATGGAATCAATCTCGGATTTCATAGCATCAATCCATTTTGAAGAGTCTATATCTGATATAGCTTCTTCATAGGTAAGTGGATCATCTCCATGATCTACTTCTTCATGAGTAGACAACTCTTGTTCTTCTTCATGAAGAAAACCATATCTCACTGGTGGGTGAGATACCCTGGTTGTTCTATAAGGAACAGCTGTAGATGTTTCATCAATGGGTATAGGTTGACTAGATGGATCTATATCCATCGATCTCATTGGTTGGTCGAAATTCTCCAATTCTAACTCTATTTGCCTTCCTTTGCCTCCTTCTTGAACAAACTGTTGTTCAAGAAATGTGGCATCTCTACTTATCACAACCTTTTGTGAAGTAGGAAAATAAAAATAATATCCAAAACTATCTTTTGGATATCCAACAAATCGACCTCTTTCTGATCTGGTCTCCAATTTATCAGTGTTCAGCTTTTTGATATAAGCTGGACAACCCCAAATCTTAACATGCTTAAGACTTGGTTTTCTTCCATGCCATATCTCATAAGGTGTGGAAGAAACTGATTTTGATGGAATCCTATTCAGAATATATAAAACTGATTCTAATGCAAATCCCCAAAAGGAGATTGGCATATCAGTATAGCTCATCATACTACGTACCATATCTAATAGGGTACGATTTCTCCTTTCAGATACACCATTCAGCTGTGGCGTTCCTGGAGGAGTCAGTTGAGAAACAATGCCATGCTCTCTCAAGTATTCATCAAATTCAGTACTCAAATATTCACCTCCACGATCTGATCGAAGAGCTTTAATACTTTTTCCTGTTTGATTTTCTACTTCAGATTTAAATTCCTTAAACTTTTCAAAGGATTCATGTTTGTATTTCATCAAATACAAATACCCAAACCTTGATTTATCATCAGTAAAGGTAATAAAATAATGAAAGCCCCCTCTAGCCATTTCTTTAAACGAACCACATACATCACTATGTATTAGATCCAAAATATTTTCAGCTCTTAGCCCTTGTCCAACAAAGGGTGATCTAGTAATTTTTCCTTGAAGGCAAGATTCACAAGTTAGAGTAGGCTCAGAGCCCAATGGGGATAGAATCCCCATTTTCTCCAATTTTGCAATCCTATCTTCTGCAACATGACATAACCTTAAGCGCCAAATATTTTTTGAACTTGAGTTGGTTTTCACCATGGCATTGTATTCTTTTAGATCACTTGCATTCAATTTGTGTTTGTCATTATTATCCAAATAATAAAGACCATCATTCATATAACCCGAACCAACATATTTATTTCCAAAATAAATATTGCAAACATCATCTGTGAACTGAAATTCATAGCCATTTCTAGTCAAACTAGATATAGAAGTGATGTTCTTAAAAGCATCAGGTACATATAAAATATTATCCAAACACAAAACATGTCCAAACATGTAAAAAGATTTAGATCCTATGGCTAAAGCTTCAACAGTTGAACCATTGCCAATCCGGACTCTAATATCTTGAGAACGCAAGTCGCCATCGCTTGCTAGTTCTTGCATATCATTAGAAATGTGAGAACTGGCACCAGTATCTAAAACCCAAGCTGTAGATGAACTATAAGTATCATCAGAATCTAAATAACAAGATATGGACATACCTTCCGAAGGTGTATCCTTCTTGTCCTTCAGAGAAACAAGATACTCTGGGCAGTTCCTTTTCCAGTGCCCATCCTTTTGGCAGTGGAAACACTTTCCTTTGCCTCCATCAGCTTTAGTCTTCCTTTTCTGTTTAGCTATTTTCTTGGAAGGACCAGGAATCTGAGGTTTCTTTTTCTTATTGCCCTTCTTCTTGTTGGACTTTCCAGCAGAAGAAGATGCAACCAAAGCTACCTCTTTTCCTTTATTGCCTGGCATATTCTTTTGGGCAATAACCAGCATGTTGAGTAATTCAGCTAAGGTGCATTCTTGTTTAGTCATATGGAAATTTGTCACAAAATTCCCAAAAGACTCGTGAAGGGATCAAGGATCAAATCCGTTTGTAGTTGGAAATCCATGTTGAAGTCAAGATGTTCCAACTGCTCAATCAGCCGAATCATCTTGTGGACATGATCCCCAACATTCTGGCCCTCAGACATCCTCATACGGAATAACTGTCTAGATATCTCATACCTAGCATTCCTGCTGTGCTCACCATACAAGTCTTGTAGGTGAAGGAGGATCTCACTCGCACTCTGCATGTTCTCATGTTGCTTCTGTAACTCATTACTCATAGAAGCAAGCATGTAACACTTAGCTCTCATATCATGCTCCTTCCACTTGTCCAAAGTTTCATGTTCCTCTTGTGTGGCCTCTGGAGGTAAGGGACCAGGAACATTTGAATCTAGAACATATCCTATATGTTCAAGGTTCAAGACAAGTTTCAAATTTCTTAGCCAATCGCATGATTAGGTCCTGTCAACCTGTTGTGATCAAGTATGCTTGCAAGGATATTGGATGGTGGTGGTTGTTTTGTGCTCATTTTTATCAGAAAATTAACTACAGAAAATAACCAGATTAATTAGTAAATGTATCAAGTAATTAACCAAAATGATTATGGTCTTTTAATCAAATTGGTCCTCCCACTAACTTAGCGAATCCTACACTTCCAAAGTAGAAAACGGAAATCCTAGTTGGATGGATTTCTAGTGGGTGATTGAATTCTTATAATTCTATTGATCATCCTCAGGTACATCCATTATTGGAATTACAATAAACTATAAGTGAGCAACTCCTTGCCCATCACATCTTATGTGAGGTTCAATCCTTTACCTAGCCCCTAATGCTCAAAATCTGTGTACATCCATTATTGACTTATCTTGCATTAGTTAAGTTGATCCCATTGAGCCAAGAATTATGCAAATAATTTTAATGTCCTCAGGTACATCCAATATTGGCCACCAAACCATTTACATATTTACAACATCTCATGCTTAACAATTATTCTTAAGAAAATCTCTTAAATTAATTGCATCTCATGCAACTATTTAAAATTTCTTAAAATAATTGCCCCAATGGAGGGCTTATGTTATAATTACTTTAATTATAGCATTTCCAACTTAATCATTTGTTTGGAAGATTTTATAGCCATCCTAATTACTATTAAGGTCTCACTTTGCACATTATCTATTTAGCATGCATATATCATATAATTGCATACATTCCCATACATCTCATGCATTCATGGATAAGCAGTAAATATGGTATGATCATGGACTTTTTAAGGGATTCAATTCTGAGCCACCAAGAATTGAATCAGGGCATTCCTAGGTGCATTTCATTCATTCATTTTACAAGAGTTGCTGAAGGAGTACATAATCAACACTTGATATTGAATTCCTCCCACTGGTCCCACCAATGCTCTTGACCTCCTTGAACTTCTTGCAATCCAATATTACATAGTAATCCTTGTCATACCAAGGCGAATTTACAAGAACTTAAATAAATGAAATTACAACCCAAAAATATTACAAACTTAATAATACATGCCCAAAATAAATTAAAATAAATTAATTAATTTACAATCCCAAAGAAACTTAAAAGAAATAAATCCAATCACATTGGTCTTTTATAGTCCATGATCATCCATCATGCATATCACTATTTAACAATTAAATAAAACATACATCCTTAAATTAAATTAAATATCTCATATTCAACTTAAAAATCCAGATTTGAATATGATTCAAATAAATTTAAAAATTCAGATTTGAATCTCATTCAAACAAATTTAAAAATTCAGATTTGAATCACATTCAAACAACTTCAAAAATTCAGATTTGAATCACATTCAAACATTTTTTAAAAAATCAGATTTGAATCACATTCAAATATTTTTTAAAAAATCAGATCTGAATTTTATTGAATCAATTTTAAAAAATCAGATTTAAATATGATTCAAACAACTTTAAAAATTCAGATTTGAATCACATTCAAACAACTTTTAAAATTCAGATTTGAATCACATTCAAACAATTTTTAAAATTCTGATTTGAATCATAATTTAATTGTGTGATTAAAACAACTAATTAAACACTTTAATTAGTCAAAGAATAGGCCTTAGATCATACAACAATTGCAGAATTAAAAGCCAAACCTTGAACCACCCAAGGAACCATTGTTGCCGCCACCAATGGTGGCTTCACCATGTGTGCCGCCACACCTCATGATCCAACCAGCAATGAATCTCTTAATCTCATGATCAAAAACACAATTAAATTATATAATCCACAATCTAAATGGCAAATATAGTGGCTCTGATACCAATTGAAGGAACGGAAGCGTGAAAAACACAAGATTATATCATTGAATTCAAAAATTTTCACCTAGGGTCACATGCACCATGCAAGATTTATTTTTATCTATTTGATTTCAATGATAAACAACATATTAAAACTCTTTTAATATGTTTTTGGATCTGTATTTGCCATTTAAGATTTTAAAATTAATCAGATTAATTTTAGAACCCTAGATTAAATCAAGAACGATTACACTAACCTCTTGATGTGCTGCAGTGTGTTTGCGCCTTTGAGATTCGTCTTCAGGACACCAGATGTTGTCCCTCTAGCTTGTCCACACCAAGAACACCTATGGCAGCCCTTGAACAGCTTCTAAAGCCTTTTCTATTAATTAGAAATTCAAGTTCTGCCTTTTAAGAGATTAGAGATGTAAACAGGACACTAGAAACAATTTCTAGTGTTCTTAATTCAAGAGATTGATGGCTAATCTCTTTGAAATGATGAGAGATGAAGAGAAATAGTTGGAGAGGCTCAAAGTGGCGTGACAATTGAGAGGAGAGGCTGCTGGTTATGTTTTCTTTTCATAACCACACTTAAATAGCTAGGTTAACACATTAAACCCTAGCCACATGTCACCTTTTGATTAGCTCTAGGTTTAAGTAACCCAATCACATTGTGCCAAGTGTCAAACCTATATTTAATCTTGATTTTAATCATCTTACATGATTAAAAAACATTTGGTAAACTTATGTGTAATCCCATGTGTCACCATCTCATGGTGCCACGTGTCACACTATGAAATGACCAAAATGCCCCTGTGTCTTAATTTTGAGTTCTTAACCCAAAATAATTATTTTCTTCTTCTAATTAATTTATATCAAATATAAATTAATTAATTAATCTCTATTAATTAATTTCTCATCAATTAAATTCATATTTAAACACTTTAAATATAAATTTAATTTATACTACACATCCAATAATCTAGATTTGGTTTCAAGTCATGCTAGGGACTTTGCAATTTAATTGCAAACCAAATCTATTTAATTAATCAATTAAACTCTTTAATTAATTAATTAAATCATATTTAAATAGGTGATAACTTGTATATGTGTGTGACTTACTAGGCTCATCACTAATTGGCAATGAGACATGATATCAACTCTTAATATCATCAGAACTCTTTCTTACCATAAATGATTTCTCTAAATCATTTTATGAACCTCATAGACCATGGTTAACACCTAGCATAGCATGCCATGGCCACCCAATTAGTAATAAGATTTACCTTAAATGAACCTATAATCATATGTTACCATGCAATAGAATCTCTCTGTTACAAAATCCCAACTCAAGCTGGAGTCATGGATTATGTCAAACTCCATTTGCTATGAATATTATGTTCTCTTTTAATTTTCAGTTCTTGATTAAAAGATTTTTCTCATCAGAAACTCTTTTCTGAATAAATCTATCTGTCTGCCAGAACTTGAAACATCAATAACAATTAAATGAACATAGGATTTTATCTCTATTTACTTAGAGGAACAGATTCCTTCTTGATCAACACCTACCTCAATATATAACTAGCAGGAGCCAACACATGCCCATATACCCATACATAGTACAAGTATGAAAGCAGTATCAAACTCAAACTACCTATATACAAGATAACTGTGCTATCTCAGGTCTAAAGATTATATGCACTGATATGATTTATGACAAAACATTGACAAGAGTAAACTCCATGTGCTTGTCATAAGTGTCACTGGTTCGGCCTACTTATCATTTATAAGTGCCTATCAAGTTTGTTATATGGCATGAGACTCACCATTCCATCTTATTTATATCTCATATAAATAACTTGGGAACAAACATGAATACAATCTTTCTGGATAAGTCATGTCCTTATTATGAAGTATCCTCGATTGTGAACCTATTTATGATACTTTGTGCTAGAAATATTGTCACTCATATTCTTAACAACTTAAGAATAATATTTCTAACAAAATATCAATGGACCTTTTCTATTACACATAAATATATTATGTAAATGGAAATGTGGAAATGCCTTTTATTATTAAAATATGTACAAGATACATACTAAATGATATGCTCTAGGGCATACTACTAACACGAATATGAGAAGGAATTCGTAAGATTGAGCTGCTATGGAAGGGAGATAGTCCCTAATGAAGCTGAAAGGTGCAAGAGATTTGAAGAGGGACTAAATGACAGCATCAAGATCCAGCTCACTGCCTTAGGAATCACAGAATTTACCAAGTTAGTGGAAGCTGCAATAAAGGTGGAAAAAGTAAGAATCAGTGAGCAGACCAAAAGAGAGAGACAGCAGAAGAGGGGACCGGGTCAGTCCAGTTCATCTCCTGCATTTGGGAAGAAGTTCAAGGGTCCACCTGCATAGAGTTCAGGCCAACCACAAGGTCAGGGTCACCACAGGCCTGTGCCACGCTCACCCCTAGAGAGGTCACCCACACCATCAAGGCGCTCTCGAGGATGGGGTTCAGGGGACCAGCCCTAGCATCTTCTGCATGTCCACACTGCCTGAAGTGGCACAAGGGGGAGTGTTGGAGAGTAACTGGTGCCTGCTTGAGGTGTGGGTCAATAGAGCATCAGTTAAGGAACTGTCCACGCAGAACTACTACAGCTGCTCCAACACAAGCGCATGCACTGCCTCGCACTACGCAGAGAGGTAGAAAATCTAGTAAATCTGAGGCTGTTGGACCATCACAGAGGCCTGCATCTGAGCCAGCGGAGAGGCCTGACAGCAGACCATCAGCAAGAAATTATGCCCTGAGAGCTCAGGAGGAGCAAGATGCCCCGGACGTCATCAGGGGTACGTTCTCCCTCTACACTACACCTGTGCATGCATTGGTGGATCCAGGATCCACTCATTCCTACATTTGCATCAACTTACCCGTAGAAAGGGGGATACTAGTAGGGGAGAGTGACCAAGACATTCTAGTCACTAATCCATTGGGTCACAGTGTAGTGGTGAACAAAGTATACAAGGGTTGCCCGTTAAGGATTCAGGGGTACGAATTCTTGGCCGACCTGATTGAGTTGCCCTTCCACGAGTTTGACGTGATTTTGGGAATGGACTGGTTATCACGTCATCAGGCAATAGTTGATTGCAAATTGAAGAGAATTTCTCTGAAAACTCCTGAGGGTAATGAGATTACAGTTGTGGGTGAAAAGGACAAATTTCTTGTCCAATGTCATCTCAGCCACAGTTGCAAGAAGATTGATGAGAAAAGGCTGTGAAGCCTACCTAGCACATGTGGTGTATACTAGGCAGGCTAAGCCAGACCTGAGTAATATACCCACAGTAAGAGACTTCCCAGAGGTATTTCCTGAAGAATTGCCTGGTTTGCCACCAGAAAGGGAAGTTGAATTTGCTATTGAGACACTGCCGGGTACAACACCCATTTCCATTGCTCCTTATAGGATAGCACCCACTGAATTGAGAGAGTTGAAAACTCAGTTGCAAGAGTTGCTTGATAAGGGGTTCATACGCCCCAGTGTGTCACCATGGGGAGCTCCAGTGCTGTTTGTGAAAAAGAAGGATGGGACTTTGAGACTATGCATTGATTACCGGCAGTTGAATAAAGTGACTGTGAAGAACAAATATCCGTTGCCTAGAATTGATGATCTGTTTGATCAGTTGAAGGGAGCAGGAGTATTTTCTAAGATTGATCTCGCATCGGTATCATCGATTGAGGGTGAAGGATGTAGATGTGCCCAAGATCGCATTCAGACCCAGACGGCATTATGAGTTTCTGGTGATGCCCTTTGGCCTAACAAATGCACCAGCAGCATTCATGGACCTTATGAACCGTATCTTCTATCCATACCTGGATCGGTTCGTAGTGGTTTTTATTGATGATATTCTGGTGTACTCCAAGACCAGGGAAGAACATGATGAACATTTGAGGATTGTTCTGCAAACCCTGCAGGAAAAGAAGCTATATGCTAAGTTGTCCAAGTGTGACTTTTGGCTGAATGAGATTGCATTCCTTAGACACATAGTGTCAGCTGATGGGATTAGGGTGGATCCCAAGAAAATAGAAGCAGTGATGGAATGGAAGCCTCCCATAAACACAACTGAGGTCAGAAGCTTCTTGGGGCTAGCTGGGTATTACAGAAGATTTGTGAAGGGATTTTCCCTAATAGCTGCTCCAATGACTAAGTTATTACACAAGAATGTCATATTTGACTGGAATGACAAGTGTCAGACCAGTTTTGAGAAGTTGAAGGCTATGTTGACAGAGGCACCAGCAGCACATACCAAAGGTCGTGAAAGGACTTTGTGGTCTACAGTGATGCCTCTCATAATGGGTTAGGGTGTCTATTGATGCAAGAGGGGAAAGTGATCGCCTATGCTTCCAGACAGCTAAGGCCACATGAATAGAACTACCCTACCCATGATCTAGAGCTTGCAGCAATTATCTTCGCATTGAAGATATGGAGGCATTACTTGTATGGGGAAAAGTGCTACATTTACACAGACCACAAAAGCCTGAAATACTTGCCAACCCAGAAGGAGCTCAACCTTAGACAGAGGTGATGGATTGAGTTCCTAAAGGATTATGACTGTATAATCGACTACCATCCTGGGAAGGCAAATGTAGTTGCTGATGCTTTGAGCAAAAAATCCATCACAGCTTTGAGATCATTGAATGCCCGTCTATCTTTGATTCGAGATGGAGCTATTTTGGCTGAGTTGCAAGTGAGGCCAAACCTGCTACAACAGATTTTAGATGGGCAAAAAGGAGATGAAAAGTTACTGGCTATTATGAGCAAACTCCCAGAGGGAAAAGCAGTTGACTATGAGGTGAAAGCAGATGGGTGTCTGCACTACAAAGGAAGACTGTGTGTACCAGATAATGGGGAATTGAAAGCCAGTATTCTAAAAGAGGCACACACTAGTGTATATGCTATGCACCTGGAAGTACAAAGATGTATCATGATCCAAGCTCCAGATTGGTGGCTGGTATGAAGAAGGACATAGCCGACTATGTGACTAAATGCTTGACATGTTAGCAAGTCAAAGAACATCAAGTTCCATCGGGTTTGCTACACTATACGCATACCTGAATGGAAATGGGATCGGGTCACCATGGATTTTGTAAGTGGGCTACCTCTCACCCGGAAGAAACATGATGCAGCATGGGTGATAGTTGATAGATTGACAAAGTCAGCACACTTTCTGCCAGTTAGGACTGACTACTCACTGGAGAAGTTAGCAGAATTGTATATCAGTGAGATAGTTAGACTGCATGGAATTCCACTTTCCATCATATCTGATCGAGACCCAAGATTTACATCAAGATTTTGGAAGAAGTTGCATGAGTCCTTGGGTACACAACTCCATTTCAGCATAGCTTTCCATCCTCAGACGGATGGGCAATCAGAAAGAGTAATCCAGGTAAACAATTGAAACCAATGAAATTGATACAAATATTGAGTTAAAATGATAACAATAACGTGAAATATATGTTAGGTCCTTGAGGATATGCTGAGGAGTTGTGTCATTGAGTTTGAGGGAAGTTGGGATAGATACCTCCCACTGGCAGAATTTGCATACAACAATAGCTACCAAGCTAGTATCCAAATGGCCCCGTATGAAGCAATTGTATGGGAGAAAATGTAGAACTCAGCAGTCTTTGGACTGAATTGGGTGAAGACAAATCGGTAGGGCTGCACAGTGAAACAGTGAGGAGAAGGTGAAACTAATCAAAGCCAACTTGAAGGTTGCCTCGCATGCATGTAAATCCTATGCCAACCTGAAGAGAAAAGAAATAGAATATGTGGTTGGCGACAAAGTGTTCCTCAAGGTGTCACCATGGAAGAAAGTGTTGAGGTTTGGAAGAAAAGGTAAGTTGAGCCCTAGGTTCATTGGCCCATATGAAATCATTGAACGTGTGGGTCCAGTGGCCTATAGGCTAGCTTTACCACCAGAGCTGGACAAGATCCACAATGTGTTCCACGTGTCTATGCTCAGAAGATACCGCTCAGATCCTTCACATGTCATCTCCAGAGAAGAAATTGAAATACAGCCGGATTTCTCATACGAAGAAGAACCTCTACGGATCTTGGCTCGGGAAGTGAAAGAGTTGAGAAACAAGCAAATTCCATTGGTGAAAGTGCTATTGAGGCACCACAACACCGAGGAGGCAACTTGGGAAAGTGAAGAGACGATGAGGCAACAGTTCCCTCAACTGTTTGCATCAGGTAAATTTCGAGGACGAAATTTAAATTAGAGGGGAAGAGTTGTAACACCCTCCCGATAACCACTCCGTACATCCTACTGTTCCGATGACCGGTGTCGGTCCGGACAGCTAGAATGTCCGGAAAAATATTTAAACTAAAGTCAGGAACCATAATTAACTCAAATATTAATAAGAAAAATTTAGTAAAAATTTTAGAAATAAAATACAACCAAGTTAAACGAGCCGGTGCCCTAGCAATGGGTAACCAGAGGGAAGTTGCGATTCTCGCAACGAGGAGCCCTAGACCCGGGGGAAAAATTATAAAATAATTTTTGGGACTCCAGAGAAGGGTTATTGAGGTTCCCATGGCATTAGAATGCCAAGAAAATACCTAGAAAAATTTTTCAATCGGTATAGTCAATTTTGACCCGTTGAGCCGAACGGAGGGCATTTTGGTCATTTCGCCTTCAGAGGTGATTTTTGGCCGACTTGTCCAGTTGAGTAAATAATTAATATGACATAAAATATGAAGAAACATTGCTAGAAATTAAATTGAAAATGAGTAGTGGAGGAAAGAAAAGAAAAATGCAACATATGCAATTTATGACATCATTGTGATGTCATTTAAAATTACCAACCAATCACCATTAAGCAACTATTTGACTAACAAATAAAAGAGGTTAAAAGAAGACCAAAATAACAAAAAAATGCAGCAGTCATCCCTCCTTTCCCATTGCAGCCAAAATCCCTTCACCATGCTCCTCCATTTTTTGTTCTTGAAAGCTTCAAATTTCCATGCTTCCTCACCCTAAAACCCATAAGTCCCTTCATCAAAAATTAATCCCACACCTAGACAAAGCTTTTGGCAGCCAAGAAAAGGAAGAAAAGTGAAGTTTTGAGTTGGGAAAAATCTGCCCTATTCAAGGTTAGTGCACATATATACTTAAATCTCCTTTATTCCATGTTAAAGCCTTAAAGTGAGCAAGAATTTGTCACTTAAATGAATGAAATTTATGTTTATGCATGCCTTGAATTTTGGCAGCCCTAAGGAAGGAACAATAATGGAGTGTTTTGATGGTTTTAATGGACTTAGAATGAATTGGAGATTATGTTTAAGTTATATACCTACATAGATAATGAATTAGTGTGTTTAACCAAGGTGTATGGGTAATTTGGAATGGAAACTAGGGTTTTGAGGGTGAAAATGTGGACTTGGCTTATGAAATTGTTAAAGGACATTCTAATGGTCAATTACTGACCATTTGAGGAAACTTAACCATAATTTGGACTGAAAAATAGCTTGGCAAAGAGAGTGACTGTGCTGCCTAAGGACAGCAGAAATGGACTGAAATTTCAGTCCAATTACATAGCCATAACTTTGGCTATGTTAGTCCAATTGGTGTTTGGCCAATTGGACATGAAACTAGGCTTATAATGGCACATTTTTGCTGAAGAAACCATGCCCAAAAGACCAAAGCAAGAGGACCAAAACTTGGCCCCAATCCGGATACCCTGCAACTGATTTTGCAGAATTGACCAAATGAACAGTAACTGTTCATTTGGCCATAACTCACTGTAGATTTGGTCAATTGACCTGAAATGTTTACAGCAACAAGTTAAGACATAGACAAACAACTTTCATGAAGGAACCTACCCCAAATTATGGCCAGAACCTAACCCAAATGGTAGTGGAAGTTACTGTTCCTGTTACTGTAGATATGGTATTTTCTGCAGAATGGGAATCCGGCCAGCTGTGGTTTGTGGACCATATCTGGAGCTACAAAACTCCAAATGGAGTGATTCAAAAAAAGAAATTCAACTATACAAAATAAGGAACAACTTTCATGTTTTACATTTCTTCAAATTCCCACAGTAACAGTGTCCAATGGGACAGTGAAGTTGACTCACCAAAACTGAAAATTCTGTTTGTGTTGGGTTACACTTTGAAATGGTATTAACACTTAATGCCAACAAGTTTTAAACAGCAAATGTGGTATGTTGGGAGTGCCAAAGTCAATGAACATATTTTCTATCCAAAAGTCAACATTTTTGTTGACCAATGAGGTAAATAGTAACACCAAAACATGAAATTTACAAATTGAAGAATTTAAAAGTTTCAAATGCCCTAGTATACCTAACAAGATTGGTTTGGATAGTTTGGCATGCCAATAGGGTTCAGTTAGCAGTACTGCACATGGCAATATGCCATTCTGTGATTACATGGCTTTTAGCCATTCTGACTTTGTATTGAGATTTGGCCTTGTGCCTGATATTATTCTGACTTGTTAGCCGCTCTGCACACCAGGAGATGCATATGTGACCGATGGTGTGACAGCCCGAGGTACTAGGTACCCAGTGCCAGTTTACCCGTTATCCAGTCCAGTTGTCTAGTGTAGGTTACTTGGGGCAACAAAATGAATAAAAGTGAACAAAGTTAATGAAATAATGAATATACCAATACCAAACAACGAAAGCATACACATTCTATACATATTTATTTTCTTGCTATTTTCTTTTATTATATTATTGCACCACTAAGCATTATTGCTTAGCGCGTTGCTTTTGCCACGCGTAGGTACCGAGAGATCCCGATCGTGAGCCCGTGAGACCACGCATCGGGTGAGTCCGTCCTGCAGCTTCCGCTGTCCTTGTCACCTCAACTTGCAGGTGCATTGGTAGGACACTAGGTGTCATTTTGGCATTCTGTAATTAATTTTGATTTTCTCATATGTATTTGGATCTATGTAATGTATTTTGATGTTTATGTAAATAATGAAAGTTATGGTTATAAATGCAAAACTTGAGCATTTATTTATTGTTTGTATATGAGGAATGAATGATTGAAAAATGTTGAGAATTTGATAAATGGAATTGAGATGATGGAATATGAATATAGGAAGTGTTTTCACAGGTTCCGAAGAACGGTTTTCTCCATTTTTAGCCGGTACTCCGCCGGATTTTCTTTAAAATTTTCGAAACCTTAAATGAATAATACTTTTGATAAATGGCTTAAATAAATTGTATTTCATAAATTATATGCAAAAGCATGATATAAATTAATTGAGGGATATTAGAGTGTGCCGGTACACCGTGTGGCATTACTTACTCGGGTATACTGTACACGGGTAAGGGGTGTCACATAATGAACTACCAAACTTCACCTACCGATAACTCATTAAGTACCCTACAAGGGATTTTAAAATAATTTTCTTGCTTTTATAAGTGGTGAGCATTTTCTAATAGGTATTAAAACATTTATTCGAATTTTTAAGACTAGTAAAAATTTTCGTCCCATTTTATTTTTCCGCAGATTTTATAAAAATTTCGGCAGAGTGCCATTTGTATTTTGAGAAAACAGTTCTTCAAATACCTGTAAAAAGCACTTCCAAAGATTTATCTCAACAACTTCATCATTTCAACATCCATCCCAACCAAATTCAATATCATTTCTCAATTTCCAAAATTCAATATCATCAAAATGCTACAATTCACTTTCATTCAAACTAAAACAAAATAGTTTCATTCTTATTTCAATAAAGATAAAACAATTTATATACATCATTACAAAATTTTACATTACGAAAAATCCAAACTAAAATTTATTACAAGTTTTATACAACTCCATACAACTTTATACAACTTTATACAACTGCTCATAACTAATTTTACATGTCCATATAGTTATATACATCAAAATAGTTTTTACAATCAGGGTATAAAATATACCCGATAGAACTTCAGGGTAGGTCGCTCCACAATTCTCAGCAGCTTACTCGGCTGCTCCTCTAGTCTCTATAATCTTTATGCGGAATTTAAAACATATTTATTCAAAAATTAAATTGAACATGTGATATCAATACAAAACATGATTTATAAGATTTTAGTTCAAACAATTTTATTTCAAAAGTCTCAAAACCATTTACATAAAAATACACAGTTATATCATGCCATTCGAAACAAATATAATCTCAATAGCCAGAGGCTAAGGAGAAGTCACATCACAAGGCTAGCTAGCTCAAATATATGAGAACCCATTCTTTTTCTTTTTCTACTGGCACACACCTCAACACTTCAGCCAGAGAAGGAATCAAAATTCGAAACTGATTTCCCCCACTAGTCATGCTAGTGAGGTGTTTAAACATATGGTCATGACACTGTGGTTTCAAAACTTATCTTAATAATTTACTAAACATTTGATGCCATTTCAAATATATACAATTAAACTTTCAACAATTTAAAGTAAAAGAATAAAACACATTTCATGCACTTTGTAAATGAATTTTAAAGTATATTGATGTTGTGCACAAACTTTAAGCGAGTCACCTCTTGGCCTTGAATTGATCCCTCGGGTTCTTTCCTGGTATTATTTTCCACTGAAACACACAGTTTCACAGTGTTTCAGTATCATAACTCATTATAAATCCAAAAAATAAATTCAAATTCATTTATACCTAGCTTTAATATGATAAACTTGGCGTTCTTTAAATTTTGTATTTCAGAGATACTATTCACAATACTATTCAAGTCAATTTGTTGACTTTCTAAGGCTTAATAGGCATGGGAATTCCAACTATACTCACATACTACATTTTGGTCACCAAATTTGTTGGTTTTAGTTGTTTTCTCAA
Source organism: Hevea brasiliensis (assembly GCF_030052815.1). Lineage (NCBI taxonomy): Eukaryota > Viridiplantae > Streptophyta > Magnoliopsida > Malpighiales > Euphorbiaceae > Hevea > Hevea brasiliensis. The sequence goes on along the minus strand of NC_079497.1, from coordinate 76,691,201 downwards.
AACTTAAGTCTTTTAGGCAAATTTGCATATTTTCATTTTTGGTGTCTTATGTTGCACTGTTCCATTGGTCATTTTGCCATTTGAATCATGGCTGCCAGATTGGACTTAACCCAGATTTTCTGGGCAAATTCTGGTTCTGGCAGTTTTAGGTCACCAAATTTGGGTGGCTAAATAACTTAGTTAAGGGCATAATTTGGGTTTGTGTCCTTCATGAAAGTTTTAGGTCTATATATCTGCTTTCTACTGGTAAAATTTTAGGTCATTTAGACCTGTCTAGCCCAAGTTATGGCCAAATGAACAGACTGTTCATTTGGTCATTTTTGTACAGGTCAGATTGCCTAATTCGGATTTGGTCAATTTGTTCACTATGTTTGTCACTTTTTGGGCATGATTCCTAAATGACAAATGTGTCATTTTGTGTCTAGTTTCATTTCCAATTAGCCTTACACCAATTGGGCTTATAAATTTTTAGTTTTGGTCCCTGAAAGGGACCTTGGTCATGCTGCCTGCATACTGCTCACATCTAATTCAAATCTAAACCTAGTTCTAACACTTCGAACATACATCAATTGGTCACAAATGACCATTTCTCAACTCCAACAAGGTCAAACACATCATTTAATAAATTTTCATTTTTTTGTCTTCTAAATCCTAGGTGCCAAAACCCTAACTACACTAATTGTTACATTTAATTAATTCTAAGCATACTAACATCACTCCATCACTCAATTATGCTTCCTAAGATAATTAATTGAGCTAAAACACTTCAACATCTCCTAACCCCATGGCTGCCAAATTCTCACTCCCATTATTCAAGCATAGTTTTCTTTATTTCTAATGAAATTTTATCACATTTAAACTTAAATTCATGCATTTGATAAAAATCTAAGCTTGAAGTTACACTTACCTCAATTTGTGAATTCACTAGTTCTTCAATTCTCCACTTTCCTCTTCCTTTTTATTCACAAGATGCTTGTCAAGATCCAATAATAAGATTTACTTAAAGGAGTTAGGAATTTTATAAAATAAAATCAAGCTTTTGAAAGCTTGAGATGGGTGTTAATGGTGGAAAGGAATGAGAGAATTGAGAGAGAAAGGGAGGGACGGCAAGGAGAAGATGAGAGGATAAAAAAAATTGTTTTTCTTTTTAATTTTAACTTTATTTATGTCACAATTATCTCTAATTTTCATAATTTACAAATTTAACGTAATTAGGTCATGCATAATGTCATACTCCTATTTTATTTTCTTTTCTTTTTCCTTTACTTTTCTATTAGTTCTTTAATTTAATTCCCGATTCCAAAATTTTCTTTTCTTCGATTTGTTAGTAGTATGCCCTAGAGCACATCATTTAGTATATATCTTGTACATGTTTTTATTAATAAAAAGGCATTTTCACTTTTCCGTTTACATAATATATTTATGTGTAATTGTAACATCCTCACTTTAGCTAGTCTGTACAGTCTACTGTTCCGGTGACCAGTGTCGGTCCGGACAGCTAGAACGTCCGGAAAAATATTTAAACTAAAATGAGAAACCATAATTAACTCAAATATTAATAAGAAAAATTTAGGAAAAATTTTAGAAATAAAATACAACCAAGTTAAATGAGCCGGTGCCCTAGCGATGGGCAACCTAGTGAGAAGTTACGGTTCTCGCAATAGGAGCCCTAGACCCAGGGAAAAAATTATAAAATAATTTTTGGGACTCCAGAGAAGGGTCATTGAGGTTCTTATGGTATTAGAATGCCAAAGAAATGCTTAGAAAAATTTTTCAATCAGTATAGACAAATTTGGCTCGTTAAGCCAAATGGAGGGCATTTTGGTCATTTTGTCTTTAGAGATGATTTTTGGCCAACTTGTCCAGTTAAATAAATAATTTATATAACATAAAATATGAATAAATGTTGTTAAAAGTTTAATTGCAATTAATTACACAAGAAATGGTGAGAAAATGAAAGAAAATAGCATTATGATGTCATAGTGATGTCATTAAAGTTCTCCCAACCTATCCAATATCGACACATGGCATAAACTTGTTTAAAAGAGACAAATGGGCTGGAAAAATGAAACAAAAATCAGATTTCTTTTCTCTTCATCTTTCTTGCCGTGAACCTCCTCCATAGCCAAACCATTTTCAAGCTTTCAAAGCTTGATTTTCACTCACTTCTACCTAACAAAACCCTAACCTAGCAATACAAAAAAGTGTTCTTGCATCTTGGTGATTCTTTTGAGAGCGAAAAGAAAGGAAAAAGAGGAACTCTAGCAAGTGAGAAATCTCACTCCATAAGAGGTTAGTGACCTAACCTTGAATTTCACTTTAAATTCATGTTTAATAACTATGAATGAGTGCAAATGATAAGGCAATTGATGGACTACCATTTGTATGTAAACCCTAAGTTTCGGAAGCCTTGGTTAGGGTATGCTTGTGATGAATTTTATGGAGCTAATATGCTAGTATGGCTGCCCTTAGTATACATCTTGTAAGTGAATTGGAGAAATGTAATGATAATGCATGAATTGTAATGTTGAGTTAGGGTTTGGGATGAAAAATTGAGACTTTGATCATGTGATGATAGAAATAGGTTTTAATGGTCAATTAGTGACCATTTAGTTTTGTTTGAATAAAAAATGAGGTGAATTGTGTAGTGGGATTTGGGTTTGGTGTGGCTACTATTGGTGACCTATAAGATTGGGCATGAGTCCAGCAGGTTTGGGCTGCAATAACTTGAGTTGTAGAGGTTCAATTGGTGCAAGGCCAATTCGACATGAAACTAGACACATAATGGCACAACTTTGGTGAAGAAACCATGCCCAGAAAACCAAACTAAGTTGACCAAAAGTTTGCCCTAATCCGAATGACCTGCATTCTGCTTAGGCAAAATGACCAAATGAATAGTGTTTGGTCATTTGGCCATAACTCAGTGTAGAAAGGTCCAATTGACCTGAAATTTTACCAGTAACAAGCTGAGATATAGATCTACAACTTTCATGAAGAAAGCTAACTAAAATTATGACTAGAACATATTCAAAAGGTGAGTTGCAGTCACTATTCCTAACACTGTAGATTTGGTCAGTTCAGAAATTTTGGAAAACTTTCAATCCAGCCAGTTGTGGTTTTTGGGCCATAACTTGAGCTACAAAACTCCAAATGGAGTAATTCAAAAAAATGAAATGCAACTAGACAAAATAAGGAACAACTTTCATATTGATCATTTTGCCAAATTCCCACTACAAAAATGACTAATGAAACAGTAAAGACAAAGCATAAAAACTGAAAATTCTGTCCAATTAACATTAAGTTTAGAAATGGTATTGGCAACCAATACCAACAAATTTTGAATGCAAAATGTGGTATATTGGGAGTATTAGAACTAATGTACCTATTGTCTATGCAAAAGTCAACATTTTAGTTGCCTAATGAAATGAATAGTAACACTAAAACTTGAATTTCAAGAATTGTGAAATTTAAAAGTGTAATATGCCCTAGTATACCTAACAAGATTGGTTTAGATAGCTTGGCATGCCAATAGGGTTCTGTTAGTAGTATTGCACATGGCATTATGTCATTCTGTGATTTCATGGCTTTTAGCCATTCTGACATTGTGTTGAGACTTGGCCTTGTGCCTAATGTTATTACAGCTTATTAGTTGTTCTGTTGCACACCGGGAGACACAATGTGACCGATGGTGTGATGGTCCGAGGTACTTAGTACCCAGTGCCAGTTTACCCGTTTATCCAGTCTAGTCGACTAGTATGGGTTACTAGGGCAATGATAATAACTTTTACCAAATTTGAAATAAATAATACTGTAAAAAAATCAGGAATTAAGTTTACCCAAAAATGTTAACATATATTCTGCATACTTATTTTTATTCCTATTTTATATTATTTTATATTGTCACCACTAAACAGAATTGCTTAGCGCGTCACTTTTGCCACGCACAGGTACTAGAGACTTAGTTGGGGAGCCCATCAGACATCAGACAGGGTGAGCCTTCAGAGCTGCATTCGGGGTCCAGAGTTACCTCACATCTGCAGTGCATATGATAGGACATTAGGATTTCGGGGTAGCACTTTGTATTTTGCATTTTGTATTAATTTTGGTTTGTAACTATAAACTCTTGAAATTATGTAACAATGTACATATATGAAATTTCATGTTATTGAAATTTTCTATATAATGTATGTTGATAAATGAAATGTTGAGAAATAGAAATGTGCTTTCAGTGATGATGTGAACAGAAAAGAAAAGTTTCTGAAAATAATATTGAGATTTTAAGATTGAGTTGAGAAATGTGTGTATAATGGAGTTTGGATTTGGAAATTATATTGGAAATGTTTTTAAACAGGTTCAGAAGAACTATTTTTCCAATTTATAGTCGGCACTTTGCCGGATTTTCTATAAAATTTGCAGAAAAATTCAGATTTATCAAAAATCGAAAATAAATGAATTAAAAGGGATAAATTGTAATTGAAACATGAATTAGTGCTCCGGCACACTGAGAGGCATATCTTGCTCGGCTACACTGTAGACGGGTAAGGGGTGTCACATTTAGTAGTATCAGAGCATCGGTTTAGGTGTTTCTGGGCCTAGATAGAGTGCATACCATTGCATTGCATTTATAAGTGTTGAGGTGACACTGATACAGATCTGTTTGTTTTCTTATTTTGAATAGGATATGGATCCTGCTTCACAAATAGCAGTTGATGAAGAGATGGAGAGTCATGCTCCACCAAGGGCTGAATCTGGGGGCAGGGGAGAATCTGTTCCACCAACAGCTGAGGCACCTGCCCAACCTCAGTTTGCGCTATTTCATTAAATGACTAAATTCTACCGGCAAATGATGGGGGCAATTCCACCACCACAACCACAGCCACAACCTCCACCAGTACCACAGAAATCTCATCTGGAGAAATTGTGAAAACATGGGGCTGTGGACTTCTTTAGGAAGAGGGAGGATGATCCCATGACTACAGAAAACTGGTTGGATAGAACCATCAAAGTGCTGAAATAGCTTAACTGCACACTCGAGCAGAACCTGGAGGGTGCTGAGTCCCTACTTCAGAATGATGCATATCAGTGGTGGGACACAGTAACCAGTGAGGTGCAACCTGAACGGACCACCTGGGAATTCTTCCTCACAGAGTTTAGAAAGAAATATGTTAGTAAAGTGTATTTAGAAGAGCAAATAAGAGAATTTATTAATCTCAGACAGAGGCAATTGTCAGTGGTAGAATATGAGCATGAGTTTGTCAGACTGAGTAGATATGGGAGGGAGATAGTCTCTACAGAGGCAGAGAGGTGCAGAAGGTTTGAAAAAGGGCTCAATGATAATATCAAAGTTATGATAACAGCATTGGAGATCACAAATTTTGATAAACTAATTGATGCTACATCAAAAGTGGAAAGGGTCCGAATAAATGAACAAAATAAGAAAGATAGGCAGCGTAAGAGGGAATTTGGACCAGGACAGTCAAGTATACCGACTGATAGTCAAAAGTTTAAGGGTTCTGGTTCACAAGATTAGACACAGGGCCACAGAGGCCAGATTGGAATATCTATAGCTAGCTCCCCGGGTATAATAACAAGGGGATCAACCCTAGTGCCTGAATGTATGCATTGTGGTAGGAGACATAGAGGGGAGTGTCGACTGTTAACTAGAGAGTGTTTTAAGTATGGGGCTACGGATCATTTCATAAGAGATTTCCCTCAGAGGAGTGGTTCAATAGCTCCAGTACAAGTTGATAGACCTTCCCCTATAGTTCAAAGGGGTAAAAGATTGGGTAGAGTAAAAACGGTTGACATTTCACAAAAGATTGTTTCTTAGACAGTTGAGAAGCCCGAAGTCAGGGTGGCACCACAAGTATATGCAATGGAAGCTCAGGAAGAGCCAATCCCAAACACGAATGAGGCGATACAAGGAAGTGAAGAAACAAGGAGGTAGCAACTCCCCGATTACTTAAGTCAGGTAAATTTCGGGGACAAAATTTTTATTAGAAGGGAAGAGTTGTAACATCCTCACTTTAGCTAGTCCGTACAGTCTACTGTTTCGGTGACCAGTGTCGGTCCGGACAGCTAGAACGTCTGGAAAAATATTAAAACTAAAGTGAGAAACCATAATTAACTCAAATATTAATAAGAAAAATTTAGGAAAAATTTTAGAAATAAAATACAACCAAGTTAAATGAGCCGGTGCCCTAGCGATGGGTAACCTAGTGAGAAGTTGCGGTTCTCGCAACTAGGAGCCCTAGACCTGGGGAAAAAATTATAAAATAATTTTTGGGACTCCAGAGAAGGGCCATTGAGGTTCTTATGGCATTAGAATGCCAAAGAAATGCTTAGAAAAAATTTTCATTTGGTACAGACAATTTTGGCTCGTTAAGCCAAACGGAGGGCATTTTTGTCATTTCATCTTCAGAGATGATTTTTGGCCAACTTGTCCAGTTAAATAAATAATTTATATAACATTAAATATGAATAAATGTTGTTGAAAATTTAATTGCAATTAATTAGACAAGAAATGGAGAGAAAATGAAAGAAAATGGCATTATGACATCATAGTGATGTCATTAAAGTTCTCCCAACCTATCCAATATGGACACATGGCATAAACTTGTTTAAAAGAGACAAATGGGCTGGAAAAATGAAACAAAAATCAGATTTCTCTTCTCTTCATCTTCTTTGCCGTGAACTTCCTCCATAGCCAAACCATTTTCAAGCTTTTAAAGCTTGATTTTCACTCACTTCTACCCAACAAAACCCTAACCTAGCAACACAAAAAAGTATTCTTGCATCTTGGTGATTCTTTTGGGAGTAAAAAAAAAGGAAAAAGAGGAACTCTAGCAAGTGGGAAATCTCACTCCATAAGAGGTTAGTGACCTAACCTTAAATTTCACTTTAAATTCATGTTTAATAACTATGAATGAGTGCAAATGATAAGGAAATTGATGGACTACCATTTGTATGTAAACCCTAAGTTTTGGCAGCCTTGGTTAGGGTATGCTTGTGATGAATTTTATGGAGCTAATATGCTAGTATGGTTGCCCTTAATATACATATTGTAAGTGAATTGGAGAAATGCAATGATAATGCATGAATTATAATGTTGAGTGAGGGTTTGGGGTGGAAAAATTGAGACTTTGATCATGTGATGATGGAATTAGGTCTTAATTGTCAATTAGTGACCATTTGGTTTTGTTTGAATAAAAAATGAGGTGAATTGTGTAGTGGGATTTGGGTTTGGTGTGGCTGCCCTTGGTGACCTGCAGGACTGGGCATGAGTCCAGCAGGTTTGGGCAGCAATAACTTGAATTGTAGAGGTTCAATTAGTGCAAGGCTAATTGGAAATGAAACTAGACACATAATGGCACAACTTTGGTGAAGAAACCATGCCCAGAAAACCAAACCAAGTTGACGAAAAGTTTGCCCTACTCTGGGTGACCGGCATTCTGCCTGAGCAAAATGTCCAAATGCACAGTGTTTGGTCATTTGGCCATAACTCAGTGTAGAAAGGTCCAATTGACCTGAAATTTTACCAACAATAAGCTGAGATATAGATCTACAACTTTCATGAAGAAACCTAACCCAAATTATGACCATAACATATTCAAAAAATGAGTTGCAATCACTGTTCCTAACATTGTAGATTTAGTCAGTCCTGAAATTCTGGAAAACTTTCAATCCGGCCTGTTATGGTTTTTGTGCCATAACTTGAGCTAAAAAATTCAAAATGGAGTGATTTAGAAAAGGAAATGCAACTAGACAAAATAAGAAACAACTTTAATGTTGATCATTTTGCCAAATTCTCACTGCAAAATGACTAATGAAATAGTAAAGGCAAAACATGAAAATTGAAAATTTGTCCAATTAACATCAAGTTTACAAATGGTATTGGCGACCAATACCAACAAATTTTGAATGTAAAATATGGTATGTTCGGAGTATTAGAACCAATGTACTTATTGTCTATGCAAAAGTCAACATTTTAGTTGACTAATGAAATGAATAGTAACACTAAAACTTGAATTTCAAGAATTGTGAAATTTAAAAGTGTAATATGCCCTAGTGTACCTAAAAAGACTGGTTTGGGTAGCTTGGCATGCCAATAGGGTTCTGTTAGCAGTACTGCACATGGCATTATGCCATTCTGTGATTTCATAGCTTTTAGCCATTCTGACATTGTGTTGAGACTTGGCCTTGTGCCTAATGTTATTACAGCTTATTAGCTGTTCTGTTGCACACTGGGAGACACAATGTGACCGATGCTGTGATGGTCCGAGGTACTTAGTACCCAGTGTCAGTTTACCTATTTATCTAGTCCAGTCGACTAGTATGGGTTACTCGGGCAATGATAATAACTTTTACCAAATTTGAATCAAATAATACTACAAAAAAAAAAATTAGGAATTAAGTTTACCCAAAAATGTTAACATACATTCTGCATACTTATTTTTATTCCTATTTTAGATTATTTTATATTGTCACCATTAAGCAGAGTTGCTTAGCGCATCGCTTTTGCCACGCGTAGGTACTGGAGACCTAGCTGAGGAGCCCAGCAGACATCAGATAGGGTGAGCTTTCAGAGCTGCATCTGAGGTCCAGAGTCACCTCACATCTGCAGTGCATATGGTAGGACATTAGAATTTTGGGGTAGCACTTTGTATTTTGCATTTTGTATTAATTTTGGTTTGTAACTATAAACTTTTGAAATTATGTAACAATGTAAATATATGAAATTTCATGTTATTGAAATAAATTATGTAACAATGCATGTTGATAAATGAAATGTTGAAAAATATAAATGTGCTTTCAGTGATGATGTGAACAAAAAAGAAAAGTTTCTGAAAATAATACTGAGATATTGAGATTGAGTAAAAAATGTGTGTATAATGGAGTTTGGATTTGGAAATTATATTGGAAGTGTTATTAAATAGGTTCAGAAGAACTGTTTTTCCAATTTATAGCCAGCACTCTGTCGGATTTTCTATAAAATTTGCGAAAAAATTCAGATTTATCAAAAATAAAAAATAAATGAATTAAAAGGGATAAATTGTAATTGAAACATGAATTGATGCTCCGGCACACTGAGTGGCATATCTTGCTCGGCTACACTGTAAACGGGTAAGGCTTGTCACAGTAGTACAAAAGGTCCATTGATATTTTCTTAGAAATTCTGTTCTTAAGTTATTAAGAATATGAGTGATAGTATTTCTAGTACAAAGTATCATAAATAGGTTCACAATCGAAGATACTTCATAATAAGGACATGACTTATCCAGAAAGATTGTATTCATGTTTGTTCCCAAGTTATTTATATGAGATATAAATAAGATGGAATGGTGAGTCTCATGCCATATAACAAACATGATACCCTACACATGATAAGTAGGCCGAACCAGTGACACTTATGATAAGCACATGGAGTTTACTCTTGTCAATGTATTGTCATAAATCATATAAGTGCATATAATCTTTAGACCTGAGATAGCACAGTTATCTTGTATATAGGTGGTTTGAGTTTGATACTGCTTTCATACTTGTATTGTATATGGGTATATGGGTATGTGTTGGCTTTTACTAGTTATATATGGAGGTAGGTGTTGATCAAGATGGAATCTGTTCCTCTAAGTAAATAGAGATAAAATCCTATGTTCATTTAATTGTTCTTGATGTTTCAAGTTCTTGGCCAGGATAGATAGATTTAATCAGAAAAAAGTTTCTGATGAGAAAATCTTTTTAATCAAGAACTGGAATTGAAAGAGAACATAATATTCATAGCAAATGGAGTTTAACAAAAACCATGACTCCAGCTTGAGTTGGGATTTTGTAACAGAGAGATTATAGTGCATGGTAACATATGATTATAGGTTCATTTAAGGTAAACCTTATTGCTAATTGGGTGGCCATGGCATGCTATGCTAGGTGTTAGCCATAGTCAATGAGGTGCATAAAATGATTTAGAGAAATCATTTATGGTAAGAAAGAGTTCTGATGATATTAAGAGTTGATATCATATCTCATTGCCAATTAGTGATGAGCCTAGTAAGTCACAGACATACACAAGTTATCACCTAATTAAATATGATTTAATTAATTAATTAAAGAGTTTAATTGATTAATTAAATAGGTTTGGTTTGCAATTAGATTACAAAGTCCCTAGCATGACTTGAAACCAAATCTAGATTATTGGATGTATAGTATAAGTTAAATTTATATTTAAAGTGTTTAAATATGAATTTAATTAATGAGAAATTAATTAATAAAGATTAATTAATTAATTTATATTTGATATAAATTGATTAGAAGAATAGAAGTAATTATTTTGGGTTGAGAACTTAAAATTAAGACACAGGGGCATTTTGGTCATTTCACAGGGTGACATGTGGCACCATGAGATAGTGACACATGGCATTTCACATAAGCTTGCCAAATGTCTTTTAATCATGTAAGATGATTAAAATTAAGATTAAATATAGGTTTGACACTTGGCACAATGTGATTGGGTCAATTAAACCTAGAACCAATTAGAGGGTTTAATGTGGCAAGGGTTTAATGTGTTAACCTAGCTATATAAGTGTTGTTATGAAAAGAAAACAACATAACCAGCAGCTGCTCTTCTTTGTGCCGCCACCCAAAGGCTCCTTTCCTTCTCTTCTTCTTCATCTCTCATCAATTCCAAGAGATTAGCAAACAATCTATTGAATTAAAAAATACTAGAAATTATTTTTAGTGTCCTGTTTACAGCTTTAATATCTTAAAAGGCAAAACTTGATTTTCTAATTAATAGAAAAAGCTTTAGAAGCTGTTCAAGGGCTGCCATAAGTGTTCTTGGTGTGGACAAGCTAGAGGGACAATATCTGGTGTCCTGAAGACGCATCCGAAAGGCACAAATATACTGCAGTACATCAAGAGGTTAGTGTATTTATTCTTGATCTAATCTAGGGTTCTAAAATTAATCTGATTAATTTTATAATCTTAAATGGCAAATATAGATCCAAAAACATATTAAAAGATCTTTAATAATTTGTTTATCATTGAAATCAAATAGATAAAAATAAATCTTGCATGATGCATGTGACCCTAGGTGAAAATTTTTGAATTCGATGGTATAAACTTGTGTTTTTTCACGATTCCGCTCCTTCAATTGGTATTAGAGCCACTATATTTGCCATTTAGATTGTTGATTATATGATTTAATTGTGTGTTTTGATCATGAGATGATTTATCCATTGCTGGTTGCAATGGATATGTGGCGGCATGCTTGAAGAACACCATCTTTGGTGCGCCAATTTTGGCTTCCATGGGTGGCTCAAGGTTTGGCTTTTTAATTTGTAATTGTTGTATGATCTAAAAGCTCATCCTATGTCTAATTAAATTGTTTAATTAGAATTTTAATCACACAATTAAATTTTGATTCAAATCAGAATTTTAAAAATTGTTTGAATGTGATTCAAATTTGAATTTTAAAAGTTGTTTGAATGTGATTCAAATATGAATTTTTAAAGTTGTTTGAATCATTTTTAAATCTGATTTTTTGAAGTTGTTTGAATAATATTTGGATCTGAATTTTTAAAAATTGTTTGAATGTGATTCAAATCAGATTTTTTAAAAATTGTTTGAATGTGATTCAAATCTGAATTTTTAAATTTGTTTGAATAAGATTCAAATCTGAATTTTTAAATTTATTTGAATCATATTCAAATCTGGATTTTTAAGTTGAATATGAGATATTCAACTTAATTTAATTATGTATGTTTTATTTAATTGTTAAATAGTGATATGCATGATGGATGATCATGGACTATAAAAGACCAATGTGATTGGATTTATTTCTTTTATGTTTCTTTGGGATTGTAAATTAATTAATTTATTTTAATTTATTTTGGGCATGTATTATTAAGTTTGTAATAATTTTTGGGTTGTAATTTCATTTATTTAAGTTCTTGTAAATTCACCTTGGTATGCCAAGGATTGCTATGTAATATTGGATTGTAAGAAGTTCAAGGAGGTCAAGAGCATTGGTGGGACCAGTGGGAGGAATTCAAGATCAAGTGTTAATTATGTACTCCTTCAGCAACTCTTGTAAAATGAATCAATGAAATGCACCTAGGAGTGCCCTGATTCAATTCTTGGTGGCTCAGAATTGAATCCCTTAGAAAGTCTATGATCATGTCATATTTACTGCTTATCCATGAATGCATGAGATGTATGGGAATGTATGCTATTATATGATATATCCATGCTAAATGGATAATATGCAAAGTGAGACCTTAATAGTACTTAGAATGACCACAAAATCTTCCAACCAAATGATTAAGTTAGAAATGTTATAATTAAAGTAATTATAACATGGGCCCTCCATTGGAATAATTATTTTAAGAAATTTTAAATAGTTGCATAAGATGCAATTAATTTAAGAGATTTTTTTAAGAATGATTGTTAAGCATAAGATGTTGTAAATATGTAAATAGTTTGGTGGCCAATATTGGATGTACCTGAGGACATTAAAATTATTTGCATAATTAGTGGCTCAATGGGATCAACTTAACTAATGCAAGATAAGTCAATAATGGATGTACCTGAGATTTTGAGCATTAAGGGCTAGGTAAAGGATTGAACCTCACATGAGATGTGATGGGCAAGGAGTTGCTCACTTATAGTTTATTGTAATTCCAATAATGGATGTACCTGAGGATGATCAATAGAATTATAAGAATTCAATCACCCACTAGAAATCCATCCAACTAGGATTTCCATTTTCTATTTTGGAAGTGTAGGATACGCTAATTTAGTGGGAGGACCAATTTGATTAAAAGACCATAATCATTTTGGTTAATTACATGATACATTTATTAATTAATCTAGTTATTTTCTGCAGTTAATTTTCTAATAAAAATGAGCACAGAACAACCACCACCATCTAATATCCTTGCAAGTATACTTGATCGCAATAGGTTGACAGAACCTAATCTGTCTTATTGGCTAAGAAATTTGAAACTTGTCCTGAACCTTGAACATATAAGATATGTTCTAGATTCAAATGTTCCTGGTCCCTTACCTCCAGAGGCCACTCAAGAGGAATATGAAACTTTGGACAAGTGGAAGGGGCATGATATGAGAGCTAAGTGTTACACGGTTGCTTCCATGAGTAATGAGTTACATAAGCAGCATGAGAACATGCAGAGTGCGAGTGAGATCCTCCTTCACCTACAAGAGTTATATGGTGAGCATAGCAAGAATGCTAGGTATGAGATATCTAGACAGCTATTCCACATGAGGATGTCTAAAAGAAAGAATGTTGGGGATCATGTCCACAAGATGAATCGGCTGATTGAGCAGCTGGAACATCTTGACTTCAACATGGATTTCCAACTACATACAAATTTGATCCTTCAGTCCCTTCCTGAGTCTTTTGGGAATTTTGTGACAAATTTTCATATGACTAAACAGAAATGCACCTTAGCTGGTTTACTCAACATGCTGGTTATTGCCCAAAAGACTATGCCAGGCAATAAAGGAAAATAAGTTGCTTTGATTGCATCTTCTTCTGCTGGAAAGTCCAACAAGAAGAAGGGTAATAAGAAAAAGAAACCTCAGATTCCTGGTCCTTCTAAGAAAATAGCTAAACAAAAAGGGAAGAATAAAGCTGATGGAGCGAAAGGAAAGTGTTTCCACTGCCAGAAGGATGGGCATTGGAAAAGGAACTGCCCAGAGTATCTTGCTTCTCTGAAGGACAAGAAGGATAAACCTTCGGAAGGTATGTCCATATCTTGTTATTTAAATTCTGATGATACTCGTAGTTCATCTACAGCTTGGGTTTTAGATACTGGTGCCAGTTCTCACATTTCTAATGATATGCAGGAATTAGCAAATAGTAGCAGCTTGCATTCTCGAGATGTTAGACTCGGGATTGGTAATGGCTCAACTGTTGAAGCTTTAGCTATAGGATCTAAATCTTTTTACATGTCTGGACATGTTTTGTGTTTGGATAATATTTTATATGTACCTGATGCTTTTAAAAATATCATTTCTATATCTAGTTTGACTAGAAATGGTTATGCATTTTAGTTCACAGGTGATGTTTGCAATATTTATTTTGGAAATAAATATGTTGGTTCGGGTTATATGAATGATGGTCTTTATTATTTGGATAATAATGACAAACACAAAATGAATGCAAGTGATCTAAATGAATGCAATGCCATGGTGAAAACCAACTCAAGTTCAAAATATATTTGGCACTTAAGGTTATGTCATGTTGTAGAAGATAGAATTGCAAAACTGGAGGAAATGGGGATTCTATCCTCATTGGGCTCTGAGCCTACTCCAATTTGTGAATCTTGCTTTCAGGGCAAAATGACTAGATCACCCTTTGTTGGACAAGGGCTAAGGGTTGAAAATATTTTGGAGCTAATACATAGTGATATATGTGGTCCATTTAAAGAAATGGCTAGAGGGCGTTTTCATTACTTTATTACCTTTACTGATGATAAATCAAGGTTTGGGTATTTGTATTTGATGAAATAAAAACATGAATCCTTTGAAAAGTTCAAAGAATTTAAATCTGAAGTAGAAAATCAAACAGGGCAGAGTATTAAAGCTCTTCGATCAAATCGTGGAGGTGAATATTTAAGTACTGAATTTGATGAATACTTGAGAGAGCACGGCATTGTTTCCCAGCTGACTCCTCTAGGAACACCACAGCTAAATGGTGTATCTGAAAGGAGAAATCATACCCTATTGGATATGGTACATAGTATGATGAGCTATACTAATATGCCAATCTTCTTTTGGGGATTTGCATTAGAATTAGCTTTGTATATTCTGAATAGGATTCCATCAAAATCAGTTTCTACCACACCTTATGAGATATGGCATGGAAGAAAACCAAGTCTTAAGAATGTTAAGATTTGGGGTTGTCCAGCTTATATCAAAAAGCTAAATACTGATAAATTGGAAACCAGATCAGAAAAGGGTCGATTTGTTGGATATCCAAAAGATAGTTTTGGATATTATTTTTATTTGCCTACATCACAAAAGGTTGTGGTGAGTAGAGATGCTACATTTCTTGAACAACAGTTTGTTCAAGAAGGAGGCAAAGGAAGGTAAATAGAGTTAGAATTGGAAAATTTTGACCAACCAACAAATCAGATGGATATAGATCCATCTAGTCAACCTACACCCGTTGATGAAACATCTTTAACTATTCCTCGTAGAACAACCAGGGTATCTCACCCACCAGTGAGATATGGTTTCCTTCATGAAGAAGATCAAGAGTTGTCTACTCATGAAGAAGTAGATCATGGAGATGATCCACTTACCTATGAAGAAGCTATATCAGATATAGAATCTTCAAAATGGATTGATGCTATGAAATCCGAAATTGATTCCATGTATAAAAATCAAGTTTGGGATCTTGTTGACCTACCTGAAGGTATTGTACCTACAGGGAACCAATGGGTTTTCTAGAAGAAAATTGGTTCTGATGGAAAGGTAGAGACTTATAAGGCAAGGCTAGTAGCGAAAGGGTTTCACCAAAAACAAGGAATCGACTATGAGGAGACTTTCTCGCCTGTTGCCTTACTTAAATCAATTAGGATTCTATTAGCAATAGTTGCATATTATGATTATGAGATTTGGCAGATGGATGTCAAAATAGCTTTTCTCAGTGGATACATTGAAGAAAACATTTTCATGGAACAACCTAGGGGTTTTGAATCCCAAGATGGTTCTAAGGAATATAAGCTAAAGCAATCCATTTATGGGCTGAAACAAGCTTCGAGGAGTTGGAATATCCATTTTGATGAAGCCATTAAATCATTTGGTTTTATAAAAAATGAGGATGAGCCATGTGTATATAAGAAGGTCAGTGACAGTGCTATCACTTTCCTTGTTTTATATATGGATGACATACTGTTGATGGGTAATGACACAAGTATGTTGACAACTGTAAAGGTATAGTTGTCAAATACATTCTCCATGAAAGACTTAGGGGAGGCAATCTATATTCTTGGGATTCGCATCTATAGAGATAGAGCAAAAAGAATAATTGGTTTATCCCAAAGTCTATACTTGGAAAAGGTGTTAAAGAGGTTTAACATGCTTGATTCCAAGAGAGGATTGTTACCAGTGAGACATGGTATCCATTTTTCTAAAGTGATGTCTCCAAAGACACCTGAAGAAAGAGATAAAATGGCCAGGATTTCATATGCTTCGGCTATTGGAAGTTTAATATATGCAATATTGTGTACTAGGCCGGATATCGCATATGCTGTTAGTTTGACTAGCAGGTATCAATCCAATCCAGGTTTGGAACGCTGGATAGCTGTCAAGAATATCCTTAAGTACTTGAGAAGAACTAAAGATTTATTCTTGATTTATGGAGGTAGAGACTTACAATTGGATGGTTATATTGATTCTGATTTCCAATCAGATATCGATGATAGAAAGTCTACCTTTGGATATGTGTTCATTTGTAATGGAGGTGCGGCTAGTTGGAAGAGTTCCAAACAGAGCACGACTGCAGATTCCACTATAGAGGCCGAGTATATTGCTGCATCAGATGCTGCAAAGGAAGCTGTTTGGATAAAGAAGTTCGTGAAAAAACTTGCAGTAGTTCCTTCCATTAAGTCAGCAGTTCCACTACACTGTGATAACAATGGAGTAGTCATACAGGCTAAGGAACCAAGGTGTCACCAGAAATCCAAACACATAGAAAGGCGCTACCACATTACCAGAGAAATAGTAGGACGAGGCGATGTAGCCATGCAGAAAATAGCATCAGCTGAAAATCCAGCTGATCCATTTACTAAGCCTATGTCACAGACTCAGTTAGACAGACATCTTGAGAAGATGGGTCTAAGATATTATAATGAATGGCTCTAGTGCTGGTGGGAGATTATTAGTAATATGCCCCAGAGCATATCATTTAGTATGTATCTTGTACATGTTTTTATTAATAAAAAGGCATTTCCACTTTTCCGTTTACATAATATACTTATGTGTAATAGAAAATGTCCATTAATATTTTGTTAGAAATTCTATTCTTAAGTTGTTAAGAATATGAGTGACAGTATTTCTAGTACAAAGTATCATAAATAGGTTCATAATCGAGGATACTTCATAATAAGGACATGACTTATCCAGAAAGATTGTATTCATGTTTGTTCCCAAGTTATTTATATGAGATATAAATAAGATGGAATGGTGAGTCTCACGCCATATAACAAACATGATAGGCACTTATACATGATAAGTAGGCCGAACCAATGACACTTATGACAAGCACATGGAGTTTACTCTTATCAATGTATTGTCATAAATCATATCAGTGCATATAATCTTTAGACCTGAGATAGCACAGTTATCTTGTATATAGGTGGTTTGAGTTTGATACTGCTTTCATACTTGTACTGTGTATGGGTATATGGGCATGTGTTGGCTCTTACTAGTTATATATGAAGGTAGGTGTTGATCAAGATGTAATCTGTTCCTCTAAGTAAATAGAGATAAAATCCTATGTTCATTTAATTGTTCTTGGCGTTTCAAGTTCCTAGCCAAGACAGATAGATTTAATCAGAAAAGAGTTTCTGATGGGAATCTTTTTAATCAAGAACTGGAATTAAAAGAGAACATAATATTCATAGCAAATAGAGTTTGACATAAAGCATGACTCCAACTTAAGTTGGGATTTTGCAACAGAGAGATTCTAGTGCATGGTAACATATGATTATAGGTTCATTTAAGGTAAACCTCATTACTAATTGGGTGGCCATGGCATGCTATGCTAGGTGTTACCACGGTCTATGAGGTGCATAAAATGATTTAGAGAAATCATTTATGGTAAGAAAGAGTTCTGATGATATTAAGAGTTGATATCATATCTCATTGCGAATTATTGATGAGCCTAGTAAGTCACACACATACACAAGTTATCGCCTAATTAAATGTGATTTAATTAATTAATTAAAGAGTTTAATTGATTAATTAAATAGGTTTGGTTTGCAATTAGATTACAAAGTCCCTAGCATGACTTGAAACCAAACCTAGAATATTGGATGTATAGTATAAGTTAAATTTATATTTAAAGTGTTTAAATATGAATTTAATTAATGAGAAATTAATTAATTAATTTATATTTGATATAAATTGATTAAAAGAAGATAAATAATTATTTTGGGTTGAGAACTAAAAATTAAGACACAGGGGCATTTTGGTCATTTCACAGGGTAACATGTGGCACCATGAGATGGTGACACATGGCATTACACATAAGCTGGCCAAATGTCTTTTAATCATGTAAGATGATTAAAGTTAAGATTAAATATAAGTTTGACACTTGGCACAATGTGATTGGGTCAATTAAACCTAGAACCAATCAGAGGCTGACATGTGGCAAGGGTTTAATGTGTTAACCTAGCTATATAAGTATTGTTATGAAAAGAAAACAATATAACTAGTAGCTGCTCTTCTTTGTGCTGCCACCCAAAGGCTCCTCTCCCTCTCTTCTTCTTCATCTCTCATCTATTCCAAGAGATTAGCAAACAATCTCTTGCATTAAAAAATACTAGAAATCGTTTCTAGTGTCCAGTTTACATCTTTAATCTCTTAAAAGGCAAAACTTGATTTTCTAATTAATAGAAAAAGCTTTAGAAGCTATTTAAGGGCTGCCATAAGTGTTCTTGGTGTGGACAAGCTAGAGGGACAACATCTGGTGTCCTGAAGACGCATCCGAAAGGCACAAATACACTGCAGTGCATCAAGAGGCTAGTGTATTTATTCTTGATCTAATATAGTGTTCTAAAATTAATCTGATTAATTCTAAAATTTTAAATGGCAAATACATATCCAAAAACATATTAAAAGAGTTTTAATATCTTGTTTATCATTGAAATCAAATAGATAAAAATAAATCTTGCATGATGCATGTGACACTAGGTGAAATTTTTTGAATTCAATGGTACAAACTTGTGTTTTTCCACGCTTCCGCTCCTTCATGATTTCATCTAACAGTTAGGTCAGGAGTCAGCTTTCGGGGTAAATTGACCAAATTGCCCCTCGCTAGTTTGATCCGGTTTGCATATAATTCGATATTTCTTTCGGATCTTTGAGCTAATAATTTGACTGGCTTAACAATCCTTTTTCATGATTTTCTCTTTTTCACTGTGTTCGCAATAATCCTAAGGACCGCGGTGTAACATTTTACGGTTTAAAATTTGAGTTTAAATCAACTTCGCAATCCTTCCCGAGAAGGTCACCCATCGCTGTGACTCTCGACTCATTTAACTTCTTATGTACTTTCTTTTCTAATTTTTACTTAACTAATTGACAATTACTAATTATTTGTGTTTAGGGCTTATCTAGTTGTCTTAAGTGTGGTTTTAATCCCCTAAATTATCCGGACCGACACCGATCACCGGAATAGTGAAATATACCAGACTATACAAATAGGGGTGTTAAAAATTCCCCCCCCCCCCCCCTTAAAATAAATTTCGTCTCAAAATTTTACCTGGTATCAGCCTCTAAACAGCTGTGGGTGCTGTCTCCTCATATCCTCCTCTCGTTCCCAAGTAGCTTCTTGGCCTGAATGATAGTTCCACAACACTTTCACTAACAGTATCTGCTTATTCCGTAGCTGTTTCACCTCATAAGCCAGAGTCTCTATGGGTTCTTCTTCATGTGTGAGGTCTGGATTTACTTCAATTTCTTCTACTAGTAGTACATGAGACGAGTCTGATCTATACCTTCTCAACATAGACACATGGAAGACATTATGTATCTTTTCTAACTCTAGAGGTAATGCCAAATGATATGCCAAAGGACCCACTCTTTCTAGAACCTCATATGGCCCAATGAAACGAGAACTCAGTTTCCCCTTTCTGTCGAATCTCATAATTCTCTTCCAAGGGGAAACCTTGAGGAATACTTTCTCACCCACTGTATACTCAATAACTCATCTCTTTAAATCAATATAGGACTTCTGACGGTCTGATACAACCTTGAGTCTGTCTCTGATTAATATGATTTTCTCTTCAGTTTGCTGAACAATTTCTAGCCTAATAAACTTTCTTTCGCCTACCTCATCCCAACACAAGGGAGTTTTGCATTTTCTGCCATACAAAGCTTCATATGGAGGCATCCCAATGCTTAATTGGTAGCTGTTATTGTAAGCAAACTCAATCAAAGGCAAGTGTATGTCCCAACTGCCCTCAAATTCAATCACAAAAGCTCATAGCATGTCCTCTAAGATCTTAATTACCCTCTCAGACTGGCCATTTGTCTGTGGGTGGAATGCCGTACTGAAGTTCAATCTAGTTCCTAGGGCTCTCTGAAGACTACCCCATAATCTAGAAGTGAACCTAGGATCTTTGTCTGATATGATGGATACTGGCACTCCATGCAGTCTTACTATCTCATCAATGTACAACTAGGCCAACCTTTCTAAATTGTAGTCCATCGGAATTGGCGAAAAATGAGCAGACTTAATTAGTCTGTCAACAATAACCCAAACTGCATCATGACTCTTCTATGCCCTCGGAAGTCCCATCACAAAATCCATCGTTATTCTCTCCCATTTCCATTCTGGTACTTATAGTGGATGTAACAAACCAGCTGGTACTTGATGCTCTGCCTTTACTTACTGATAAGTTAGGCATTTAGAAACAAACTCTGCCATATCTCTTTTCATACCCATCCACCAGTAATGCTCCTTTAGCCCTCTATACATTTTTGTGCCACTAGGGTGCATGGTAAAAGGAGACTCATGTGCTTCCTTCAAAATTATCTTCCTCAAATCAACATCATTAGGAACACACATTCTACCCTGGTGTAGCAGTAGACCATCATCTCTTAATGAGAATTCTGGCTTCTTACCCTGCTGAACTTCTTCCAACTTACGATACTTCGATCATTACGGCGACCATTCGACCGATCAATCAACACTGGCTGTACATGCCATGCAAATGCTGTCTGCCCCTCATCATTAATCTCTAAGCTGGCATGTAATGATCTCAACTCATGTACCATAGACAAAGGAGTAACCCATAGACTTGCTATAGTCTTGCGACTTAAGGCGTTAGCCACCACATTAGCTTTCCCTGGCTGATAGTTTATCAGACAGTCATAGTCTTTTATAACTCTAACCATCTCTTTTGTCTCAAATTCAACTCTTTCTGAGTGCCCAAATATTTCAAACTGTTATGATCTATGTAGATGTAACACTTTTCCCCATACAAATAGTGTCTCCAGATCTTAAGAGCAAACACTATAGCTACAAGCTCCAAATCATGTGTTGGATAATTCCTTTCATGTGGTTTTAGCTGACGTGATGCATAGGCAATGGCATTTCAATCTTGCATCAATACACAGCCTAACCCATTATGAGAAGCATCACTATAAACTGTGTATTCTTTACCCAGAGTAGGTAAAGTCAAGATTGGAGCCTCAGTCAAACACCTCTTCAATTCATCAAAGCTCTGTTGACATTTATCCGTCCACTGAAATTTCACATCTTTTCGAAGTAGCTTAGTCAATGGAGATGCCAACATAGAAAATCCCTTCACAAAATGACGGTAGTATCCTGCTAAACCCAGAAAACTATGAATCTCGATGATATTTCTGGGTGGCCTCCAATTAAGGACAGCTTCTATCTTACTTGGGTCTACCTTGATCCCTCTACCGATACTACATGCCCCAAGAAAGATATTTCTTTCAGCCAAAATTCACACTTCGATAATTTAGCATATAGCTGTTTCTCCCTCAAGGTCTGCAGTACAATCCACAAATGTCTATCATGCTCTTCTGCACTTCTCAAATAAACCAATATATCATCTATGAATACCACAACAAATTGATCGAGGTATGGTCTGAAGACAGTGTTCATCAGATCCATAAAAGCAGCCGGAGCATTAGTTAATCTGAATGGCATGACCAAGAACTCATAATGGCCATAACGGGTTCTAAAGGTAGTTTTAGGAATACTCTACTCTTGTACTTTCAGCTGATAATAACCTGATCTCAGGTTAATTTTGGAGAACACAGCTGCACCCCTCAAATGACTAAACAAGTCATCAATGCGGGGCAATGGATATCTATTCTTTATTGTCACCTTATTTAATTGGCGATAGTCAATACATAACCGGAGAGTGCCATATTTCTTTTTTACAAACAACACTGGCGCTCCCTAAGGTGACACACTAGGGCGGATAAAGCCCTTGTCAAGCAGCTCTTGCAACTGCACTTTCAACTCTTTTAGTTCTGCTGGTGCCATTCTATATGGTGTTATGGAGATTGGGTCTACACCATGTAACACCCCTAAGTTCGGTAGTGCGTTCTACTGTTCCAGTGACCAGTGTTGTCCGGACAGCTAGGATGCTTAGAACTACACTTAGATATGAATTAGGAGACATAAAATAATGAAATAAAAGAAAAGAAAATACAAGAAAAACAAAGGAAAAATAATAGCAAAGAAATGTAACCAAGTTAAGCGAGCTGAGAACCCTATCGATGGGTGACCGCACCGGGAAGTCACGACGTGGACCGTTGACTAGCCCTGGACCGCGGGGAACCATGGAAAATATTTTTAGTACTTAAATAGACCCATATTGAATTATAAATACCATTAGAAATACTAAATAAAAATTAATTAATTGGTACAAAGAAAAGTAAGAAATCAAAAAATGGACAAAACCCGGTGTTACCAAAAAATCGGGAATGCAACCCGAACAGGGGCATTGTAGTCATTTGACACCCCGAGTTGTCTTTTGACCAAAATGTCCATTAAAAATACATGATATTACACTTGGAAAATATAATGAAAAATTGAATTAGTGGTACCTAATGTAAATAGCAAAAATGGGGTATAAATGGAGTAATTAACACTTTAAAACATATTAAATCATTAAACTATGGTGAGTGGAGCACTATGGGATTAAACAATCACTATGTGGGCAGGTGTAAACCCACTAAGCATTTCATCTTCTTCATTCATTCTTCCATGCCGAAATGAAGAGCTCTAAATGAAGGAACGGAAGTGTGAAAAACACAAATTTATACCATTGAATTCAAAAATTTTCACCTAGGGTCACATGCATCATGCAAGATTTATTTTTATCTATTTGATTTCAATGATAAACAACATATTAAAACTTTTTTAATATGTTTTTGGATCTGTATTTGCCATTTAAGATTTTAAAATTAATCAGATTAATTTTAGAACCCTAGATTAAATCAAGAACGATTACACTAACCTCTTGATGCACTGCAGCGTGTCTGCGCCTTTGAGATTCGTCTTCAGGACACCAGATGTTGTCCCTCTAGCTTGTCCACACCAAGAACACCTATGGTAGCCCTTGAACAGCTTCTAAAGCCTTTTCTATTAATTAGAAATTCAAGTTCTGCCTTTTAAGAGATTAGAGATGTAAACAGGACATTAGAAACAATTTCTAGTGTTCTTAATTCAAGAGATTGATGGCTAATCTCTTTGAATTGATGAGAGATGAAGAAGAATAGAGGGAGGGCTGCAAAATGGCGTGACCAAGGAGTGTGGCTGCTGGTTGTATTTTATTTTCTCATAACAACACTTAAATAGCTAGGTTAACACATTAAACCCTTGCCACATGTCACCATTTGATTAGCTCTAGGTTTAAGTGACCCAATCACATTGTGCCAAGTGTCAAACCTATATGTAATCTTGATTTCTCTAAATCATTTTATGAACCTCATAGACCATGGTTAACACCTAGCATAGCATGCCATGGCCACCCAATTAGTAATAAGGTTTACCTTAAATGAACCTATAATCATATGTTACCATGCACTAGAATCTCTCTGTTACAAAATCCCAACTCATGCTGGAGTCATGGTTTATGTCAAACTCTATTTGCTATGAATATTATGTTCTCTTTTAATTCCAGTTCTTGATTAAAAAGATTTTTCTCATCAGAAACTCTTTTCTGAATAAATCTATCTGTCCTGGCCAGGAACTTGAAACATCAAGAACAATTAAATGAACATAGGATTTTATCTCTATTTACTAAGAGGAACAGATTCCATCTTGATCAACACCTACCTCCATATATAACTAGTAGGAACCAACACATGCCCATATACCCATACACAGTACAAGTATGAAAGCAGTATCAAACTCAAACTACCTATATACAAGATAACTGTGCTATCTCAGGTCTAAAGATTATATGCACTGATATGATTTATGACAAAACATTGACAAGAGTAAACTCCATGTGCTTGTCATAAGTGTCACTGGTTCGGCCTACTTATCATTTATAAATGCCTATCATGTTTGTTATATGGCATGAGACTCACCATTCCATCTTATTTATATCTCATATAAATAACTTGGGAACAAACATGAATACAATCTTTCTGGATAAGTCATGTCCTTATTAGGAAGTATCCTCGATTGTGAACCTATTTATGATACTTCGTTCTAGAAATATTGTCATTCATATTCTTAACAACTTAAGAATAATATTTCTAACAAAATATCAATGAACCTTTTCTATTACACATAAATATATTATGTAAACAGAAAAGTGGAAATGCCTTTTATTAATAAAAATATGTACAAGATATATACTAAATGATATGCTCTAGGGCATACTACTAACAATCTCCCACTAGCACTAGAGCCATTTATTACAATATCTTAAACCTATCTTCTCAAGATGTCGGTCTAACTGAGTCTGTGACATAGGCTTAGTGAATGGATCAGCTGGATTTTCAGCTGATGCTATTTTCTGCATGGCTACATCGCCTCGCCCAACTATTTCTCTGATAATGTGGTAGCGCCTTTCTATGTGTTTGGATTTCTGGTGAGACCTTGGTTCCTTAGCTCAGTATGATGCTCCATTATTGTCACAAAGGTAGTGGAACCGCCGACTCAATGGAAGGAACTACTGTAAGTTCTCACACGAACTTCTTTATCCAAACGACTTCCTTTGCAAAGATCTCGATGCAAAGAATATACTCGACCTCAGAGTGGAATCTGCAATGTGCTCGCTTGGAACTCTTCTAATGCATCGCACCTCCATTACAAATGAACACATATCCAGAGGTAGACTTTCTATCATCGCTATCTGATTGGAAATCAGAATCAGTATAACCATCCAATTGCAAGTCTCCACCTCTATAAATCAAGAATAAATCCTTTGTTCTTCTCAAGTACTTAAGAATATTCTTGACAGCTATCCAGTGTTCCAAACTTGGATTGGATTGATACCTGCTAGTCAAACTAACAGCATATGCGATATCTGGCCTAGTACACAACATTGCAGACATTAAACTTCCAATAGCCGATGCATATGGAATCCTGGCCATCTTATCTCTTTCTTCAGGTGTCTTTGGAGACATCTCTTTAGAAAGATGGATACCATGTCTCACTGGTAACAATCCTCTCTTGGAATCAAGCATGTTAAACCTCTTTAACACCTTTTCCAAGTATAGACTTTGGGATAAACCAATTATTCTTTTCGCTCTATCTCTATAGATGCGAATTCCAAGAATATAGGTTGCCTCCCCTAAGTCTTTCATGGAGAATGTAGTTGACAACCATACCTTTATAGTCGTCAACATACCTGTGTCATTACCCATCAACAGTATGTCATCCACAAATAAGACAAGGAAAGTGATAGCACTGTCACTAACCTTCTTATATACACATGGCTTATCCTCATTTTTGATAAAACCAAAGGATTTAATGGCTTCATCAAAACGGATGTTCCAACTCCTCGAAGCTTGTTTCAACCCATAAATGGATCGCTTTAGCTTGCATACCTTGGAACCATCTTGGGATTCAAATCCCCTAGGTTGTTCCATGAAAATGTTTTCTTCAATGTATCCATTGAGAAAAGCTTTTTTGACATCCATCTGCCAAATCTCATAATCATAGCATGCAACTATTGCTAATAAAATCCTAATTGATTTAAGCATGGCAACAAGCGAGAAAGTCTCCTCATAGTCGATTCCATGCCTTTGGCGAAACCCTTTCGCTATTAGCCTTGCCTTATAGGTCTCTACCTTTCCATCAGAACCAATTTTCTTCTTGAAAACCCATTTGTTCCCTATAGTTATAATACCTTCAGGTGGGTCAACAAGATCCCAAACTTGATTCTTATACATGGAATCAATCGCGGATTTCATAGCATCAATCCATTTTGAAGAGTTTATATCTGATATAGCTTCTTCATAGGTAAGTGGATCATCTCCATGATCTACTTCTTCATGAGTAGACAACTCTTGTTCTTCTTCATGAAGAAAACCATATCTCACTGGTGGGTGAGATACCCTGGTTGTTCTACGAGGAATAGCTGTAGATGTTTCATCAACGGGTATTGGTTGACTAGATGGATCTATATCCATCTGATCTATTGGTTGGTCAGAATTCTCCAATTCTAACTCTATTTGCCTTCCTTTGCCTCTTTCTTGAACAAACTGTTGTTCAAGAAATGTGGCATCTCTACTTATCACAACCTTTTGTGAAGTAGGCAAATAAAAATAATATCCAAAACTATCTTTTGGATATCCAACAAATCGACCTTTTCTCGATCCGGTCTCCAATTTATCGGTGTTCACCTTTTGATATAAGTCGACAACCCCAAATCTTAACATGCTTAAGACTTGGTTTTCTTCCATGCCATATCTCATAAGGTGTGGAAGAAACTGATTTTGATGGAATCCTATTCAGAATATACAAAGCTGTTTCTAATGCAAATCCCCAAAAGAAGATTGGCATATCAGTATAGCTCATCATACTACGTACCATATCCAATAGGGTACGATTTCTCCTTTCAGATACACCATTCAACCGTATGCGTTCTCGGAGGAGTCAGCTGAGAAACAATGCCATGCTCTCTCAAGTATTTATCAAATTCAGTACTCAAATATTCACCTCCACGATCTGATCGAAGAGCTTTAATATTCTTTCCTGTTTCATTTTCTACTTCAGATTTAAATTCTTTGAACTTTTCAAAAGATTCATGTTTGTATTTCATCAAATACAAATACCCAAACCTTGATTTATCATCAGTAAAGGTAATAAAATAATGAAAACACCCTCTAGCCATTTCTTTAAATGGACCACATACATCACTATGTATTAGCTCTAAAATATTTTTAGCTCTTAGCCCTTGTCCAACAAAGGGTGATCTAGTCATTTTACCCTGAATGCAAGATTCACAAGTTGGAGTTGGCTCAGAGCCCAATGAGGATAGAATCCCCATTTTCTCCAATTTTGCAATCCTATCTTCTGCAATATGACATAATCTTAAGTGCCAAATATATTTTGAACTTGAGTTGGTTTTCACCATGGCATTGTATTTTTTAAGATCACTTGCATTCAATTTGTGTTTGTCATTATTATCCAAATAATAAAGACCATCATTCATATAACCCGAACCAACATATTTATTTCCAAAATAAATATTGCAAACATCATCAGTGAACTGAAATTCATAGCCATTTCTAGTCAAACTAGATATAGAAATGATGTTCTTAAAAGCATCAGGTACATATAAAATATTATCCAAACACAAAACATGTCCAAACATGTAAAAAGATTTAGATCCTATGGCTAGAGCTTCAACAGTTGAGCCATTGCCAATTCAGACTCTAATATCTTGAGAACGCAAGCTGCTACTGTTTGCTAGTTCCTGCATATCATTAGAAATGTGAGAACTGGTACCAGTATCTAAAACCCAAGATGTAGATGAACTATGAGTATCATCAGAATCTAAATAACAAGATATGGACATACCTTCTGAAGGTGTATCCTTCTTGTCATTCAGAGAAGCAAGATACTCTGGGCAGTTCCTTTTCCAGTGCCCATCCTTTTGGCAGTGGAAACACTTTCCTTTGCCTCCATCAGCTTTAGTCTTCCTTTTCTGTTTAGCTATTTTCTTGGAAGGACCAGGAATCTGAGGTTTCTTTTTCTTATTACCCTTCTTCTTGTTGGACTTTCCAGCAGAAGAATATGCAACCAAAGCTACCTCTTTCCCTTTATTGCCTGGCATATTCTTTTGGGCAATAACCAGCATGTTGAGTAAACCAGCTAAGGTGCATTCCTGTTTAGTCATATGGAAATTTGTCACAAAATTCCCAAAAGACTCAGGAAGGGACTGAAGGATCAAATCCGTCTGTAGTTGGAAATCCATGTTGAAGTCAAGATGTTCCAATTACTCAATCAGCCGAATCATCTTGTAGACATGATCCCCAACATTCTGTCCCTCAGACATCCTCATACGGAATAGCTGTCTAGATATCTCATACCTAGCATTCCTTCTATGCTCACCATACAACTTTTGTAGGTGAAGGAGGATCTCACTCGCACTCTGTATGTTCTCATGTTGCTTCTGTAACTCATTACTCCTGGAAGCAAGCATGTAACACTTAGCTCTCATATCATGCTCCTTCCACTTGTCCAAAGTATCATGTTCCTCTTGTGTGACCTCTGGAGGTAAGGGACCAGGAACATTTGAATCTAGAACATATCCTATATGTTCAAGGTTCAGGACAAGCTTCAAATTTCTTAGCCAATCGCATGATTTGGTCTGTCAACCTATTGTGATCAAGTATGCTCGCAAGGATATTGGATGGTGGTGGTTGTTTTGTGCTCATTTTTATCGTAAAATTAATCGCAGAAAATAACTAGATTAATTAGTAAATGTATCATGTAATTAACCAAAATGATTATGGTCTTTTAATCAAATTGGTCCTCCCACTAACTTAGCGAATCCTACACTTCCAAAGTAGGAAACGGAAATCCTAGTTGGATGGATTTCTAGTGGGTGATTGAATTCTTATAATTCTATTGATCATCCTCAGGTACATCCATTATTGGAATTACAATAAACTATAAGTGAGCAACTCCTTGCCCATCACATCTCATGTGAGATTCAATCCTTTACCTAGCCCCTAATGCTCAAAATCTCAGGTACATCCATTATTGACTTATCTTGCATTAGTTAAGTTGATCCCATTGAGCCAGTAATTATGTAAATAATTTTAATGTCCTCAGGTACATCCAATATTGGCCACCAAACCATTTACATATTTACAACATCTCAAGCTTAACAATTATTCTAAAGAAAATCTCTTAAATTAATTGCATCTCATGCAACTATTAAAATTTCTTAAAATAAGTGCCCCAATGGAGGGCCTATGTTATAATTACTTTAATTATAGCATATCCAACTTAATCATTTATTTGGAAGATTTTATAGTCATTCTAATTACTATTAAGGTCTCACTTTGCACATTATCCATTTAGCATACATATATCATATAATTGCATACATTTCCATACATCTCGTGCATTCATGGATAAGCAGTAAATATGGTATGATCATGGACTTTCTAAGGGATTCAATTCTGAGCCACCAAGAATTGAATCAGGGCATTCCTAGGTGCATTTCATTCATTCATTTTACAAGAGTTGCTGAAGGAGTACATAATCAACACTTGATCTTGAATTCCTCCCACTGGTCCCACCAATGCTCTTGACCTCCTTGAACTTCTTGCAATCCAATATTACATAGTAATCCTTGGCATACCAAGGCGAATTTACAAGAACTTAAATAAATGAAATTACAACCCAAAAATTATTACAAACTTAATAATACATGCGCAAAATAAATTAAAATAAATTAATTAATTTACAATCCCAAAGAAACATAAAAGAAATAAATCCAATCACATTGGTCTTTTATAGTCCATGATCATCCATCATGCATATCACTATTTAACAATTAAATAAAACATACATACTTAAATTAAATTGAATATCTCATATTCAACTTAAAAATCCAGATTTGAATATGATTTACATAAATTTAAAAATTCAGATTTGAATCTCATTCAAACAAATTTAAAAATTCAGATTTGAATCACATTCAAACAACTTCAAAAATTCAGATTTGAATCACATTCAAACATTTTTTAAAAAAATCAGATTTGAATCACATTCAAACATTTTTTAAAAAATCATATCTGAATTTTATTCAATCAATTTTAAAAAATCAGATTTAAATATGATTCAAACAACTTTAAAAATTCAGATTTGAATCACATTCAAACAACTTTTAAAATTCAGATTTGAATCACATTCAAACAATTTTTAAAATTTTTTATTTGAATCATAATTTAATTATGTGATTAAAAATCCTAATTAAACATTTTAATTAGTCATATGATGAACCTTTCATCATGCAACAATTTCAGAATTTAATAACAACCATGCGCACCATGATCTTCCAAAGCCATGCGCACCATGTTGGAGTTCATCAAGCATGCCGCCACACCTCTTGATCCAACCAGCAATGGATTAATCATCTCATGATCAAATCACACAATTAAATCATATAATAAACAATCTAAATGGCAAATATAGTGGCTCTGATACCAATTGAAGGAACGGAAGCGTGAAAAACACAAGTTTATACCATTGAATTCAAAAATTTTCACTTAGGGTCACATGCATCATGCAAGATTTATTTCTATCTATTTGATTTCAATGATAAACAACATATTAAAACTCTTTTAATATGTTTTTGGATCTGTATTTTCCATTTAAGATTTTAAAATTAATCAGATTAATTTTAGAACCCTAGATTAAATCAAGAACGATTACACTAACCTCTTGATGCAATCGCAATGTCTGCGCTTTGAGATTCGTCTTGAGACACGGATGTTGTCCCTCTAGCTTGTCCACACCAAGAACACCTATGGTAGCCATTGAACAGCTTCTAAAGCCTTTTCTATTAATTAGAAATTCAAGTTCTGCCTTTTAAGAGATTAGAGATGTAAACAGGACACTAGAAACAATTTCTAGTGTTCTTAATTCAAGAGATTGATGGCTAATCTCTTTGAATTGATGAGAGATGAAGAAGAATAGAGGGAGGGCTGCAAAATGACGTGACCAAGGAGTGTGGCTGCTGGTTGTATTTTATTTTCTCATAACAACACTTAAATAGCCAGGTTAACACATTAAACCCTTGCCACATGTCACCCTTTGATTAGCTCTAGGTTTAAGTGACCCAATCACATTTTGCCAAGTGTCAAACCTATATGTAATCTTGATTTTAATCATCTTACATGATTAAAAAACATTTGGCAAGCTTATGTGTTATGCCATGTGTCACAATCTCATGGTGCCACGTGTCACACTGCAAAATGACCAAAATGCCCCTTCGTCTTAATTTTGAGTTCTCAACCAAAAATAATTATTTTACTTCTTCTAATTAATTTATATCAAATATAAATTAATTAATTAATCTCTATTAATTAATTTCTCATTAATTAAATTTATATTTAAACACTTTAAATATAAATTTAACTTATATTATACATCCAATAATCTAGATTTGGTTTCAAGTCATGCTAGGGACTTTGCAAACTAATTGCAAACCAACCTTATTTAATTAATCAATTAAACTCTTTAATTAATTAATTAAATCATATTTAAAATAAATCATTTTATGAACCTCATAGACCATGGTTAACACCTAGCATAGCATGCCATGGCCACCCAATTAGTAATAAGGTTTACCTTAAATGAACATATAATCATATGTTACCATGCACTAGAATCTCTCTGTTACAAAATCCCAACTCATGCTGGAGTCATGGTTTATGTCAAACTCCATTTGCTATGAATATTATGTTCTCTTTTAATTCTAGTTCTTGATTAAAAAGATTTTTCTCATCAGAAACTCTTTTCTGAATAAATCTATCTGTCCTGGCCAGGAACTTGAAACATCAAGACCAATTAAATGAACATAGGATTTTATCTCTATTTACTTAGAGGAACAGATTCCATCTTGATCAACACCTACCTCCATATATAACTAGTAGGAGCCAACACATGCCCATATACCTATACACAGTACAAGTATGAAAGCAGTATCAAACTCAAACTACCTATATACAAGATAACTGTGCTATCTCAGGTCTAAAGATTATATGCATTGATATGATTTATGACAAAACATTGACAAGAGTAAACTCCATGTGCTTGTCATAAGTGTCACTGGTTCGGCCTACTTATCATTTATAAATGCCTATCATGTTTGTTATATGGCATGAGACTCGCCATTCCATCTTATTTATATTTCATATAAATAACTTGGGAACAAACATGAATACAATCTCTCTGGATAAGTCATTTCCTTATTATGAAGTATCCTCGATTGTGAACCTATTTATGATACTTCGTGCTAGAAATATTGTCACTCATATTCTAACAACTTAAGAATAATATTTCTAACAAAATATCAATGGACCTTTTCTATTACACATAGATGTATTATGTAAACAGAAAAGTGGAAATGCCTTTTATTAATAAAAATATGTACAAGATACATACTAAATGATATGCTCTAGGGCATACTACTAACACTAAATCCACCATTGCTGAATTGCTTGAAGCTTCCTAATCTCCTCCATTTCCACCTCCAAACACCAAAGTCACTTCACTAATTTTGATCCCCACCTCACAAGGAAGAAGTAGATACTAAATTCAAGGGAGTTTGGTGAAGATTTAACAAGCCTCATCAATAGGTAAGTTTGTGTTTTTTATTATTATTTTATTAAAGTTTGTAAGGATGTTATAGGTATTTGATTTATGGAGAGATTTTTGAGGTTTGATGTTTTAAGGGGGATGTGTACTTTTGGCAGCTATGCAAACTCCTTGAAGACAGTTTATTTTTGCTTGTAAATGGTAGATTAAAGGGTTGATTAGATGTTTATGTGTGTAGGAAATTATTTGGGTGATGTATGCTTAGTATATGTGAATGTGTATTTGAAATTGGAAGCTTGGAAATTAATGGAATGTAAATGCATGAATCGGCAGCTTGGTTTGGTGAACCATAAGGATGTTATTTCATGTTTGGTTTATGGAATATTAATGTTGAATTGTAGTAGTTGTTATGGCAGCTTGGGTATATGTATGGTGGTGTGAGGTTGGACATGTAAATGAGCCTGATTAGGTGATTAAATTGTTGTGAGTTTGATAAATTTTGCACTATATGGTGTATGTTGAGTGTGATTATAAGCTGCCAAAATGATCAAAAATATATTGTAAAATATGTTTAGGTTATGGTACAAACCAGATTGGGTAAGAATGTGTAAATTGGTAAATGCTAAAAGTGATCTTTGATGAGTAATAAAGGAAATGCAATAGGGCAGTTAGGTTTTGGGCTTAGAACCTTAAGTGTGTGACTCCAATTGGTATGAGACCAATTGGAGATGAAACTAGGTACAAAATGTGCCAACTTTCATTAAGGAAGCTTTCCAAAATTCTGCTTGTAAGGCAACTTGAAAAATGACCAAATCCGGATTAGTGCAATTAGGGACTGAAAATTGACCATTTGGGCAGCAGTTAGTTTTTTTGCCATAACTCACTCAAAACAGGTCCAATTGACCTGAAATTTTGACCATGAATAGTTAAGACCCATATCTGAAAGTCTTATGAAGACACCAAAGCTCAGAAATGACAATAAGCAAGTTAAAGAGCTTGCAAAAGTTTGGGTTCAAAAACTGGTCGAACCAAAATTGACCTAAAATGACCTAAAGTGACCAATTTTGATGCATTTTGACCAGCAATAGTAAAATGACCATAACATGGTCTACATAACTCAGAATGACCTAAAATTTTGCCCCGCGTGCAATAATACATAGATCTACAAGTTTGTAGTTTTGACCAAAACCTGAAAACTGAGGGAACTAGGTCGTCCGGCTAGGTCAAACTAGTATCCCATAATCCAGCAAATTGCAAGAAAATACAAGATACATGAAAATGAATTTGGTAACATGTACCAACCCTAAAAGACTATTAAATGTGACATGTTAGTAACATTAAAACCTAATTTACCTAGAACGCATCGAGGGTCGACATATTAGGTTGATTAAGCAAATAATAGAATTCAGTGAATTAATTATTAAGCATTATCATTAGAGACAGTTTAAATGAATACTGAAACACTTCAAATTGTGTTTCTCAGTTAGCAAAGACTCAGGGAAAGGGAAGGAAACACCGAGTCAAGGCCAGGAGACAGTTATCAGAGGTTTGTACACCTATTTCTTTTGAATTTTTCAATTGAAATGAATTATGACTATTTGTACATTATTGTTTTAAATTGTGAAAAAGTGTTTGAATGGATACTTTTGCTTGAAAAACATTGTAAATGGTTTGAAACTGTGAAAAATTATTTGAATGATATTGATGGATACTTATTGATTGAAAAGCATTGGAAATGATTTAAAACCACAACTATCATGTATATTGATTGTATTCCTCGCTAGCTTGTCTAGTGGAACGAATTGAATTCCCTCTCTAGCTGAAGTGTTGAGGTGTGTGCCTGTTGAGGACGAATAGAATGAGAACTCATATTATTGCTAGCTAGCTATGTTATTGCTCATTAGCCATCGGCTTTTGGGACGAATTGAATACCTCATTAGCCATCGGCTTTTGGGACGAATTGAACTTTGGAACATGATTAACCTGTGTGTGATTTATTAAGATTTATTGTGATATTGTGAAATGGACTTTAAATTCTTATTGACCTTCA
Organism: Hevea brasiliensis; assembly: GCF_030052815.1. NCBI lineage: Eukaryota > Viridiplantae > Streptophyta > Magnoliopsida > Malpighiales > Euphorbiaceae > Hevea > Hevea brasiliensis. The sequence continues at coordinate 76,656,618 of NC_079497.1, read as the reverse complement.
CTGTCTTTTGAATTTAACTATATTTTGATTATTGAGATTTATTGTGATATTGTGAAATGGAGTTTAAATTCTTTATGACATTCACTGTCTTGAATTTAACTATGGTTTTAAGTATCCACTATTTATTTAACTTATGATTTGTGATTTAAAGTTGTATTTGGTTAATGTTGTGCACTACTGAGACATTGTCTCAGTGATAGTTTTTCATTACTGTCGCAGGTAGACAAACAGACAGGGCAGCAAACTAGGCTGCTAGTACATTTAGCGAGAGATCATCGGGTATATTGAATATACCACATTTTGCATTTTGTACTGTAATATATGTTCACTGTATGTATATATTGTTTTTGGTTTTGAGCAGTTGTAAATTAAAATTGTACATTGAAGTTGTAAAGTAAATTATGAGTTATTTTGGCTTGTAAAATTTGTATTGTATTTCTTTTATCTCAGTCCTTGAAAAATTATTGTGGATTTGAGTTGAGAAATATATTGTGTTGTTTAACTGTTGGAGTTGAGATTGAAAAATATATTTGAAGTGCTTTTTACAGGTTTTCTGAAGAACTGTTTTATCCAAAATACAGACGGCACTCTGCCAAAATTTTTACAGAAAGTCCAAATAATTCAAATGTGTTAACTCTTCACTTAAGTTCAAAAAAAATTTTTAACATCTGTAAAAAGTGCTCACCACTGTAAAAAGAAGTAAGAAAAGTTTTAAAATCTCTTGTAGTGTATTTAATGGGTTATTAGTAGATGAAGTTGGTAATTCATTAGGTATACTACGGGATCATGTTATGCCTTATAAAGGGGTAGGGTGTGACACACCAGGCATAACATCAATCTCAAACTGCACCTCTCTTTCTGGAGATAATCCTAGTAATTCATCAGGAAACACATCCGAAAAGTCACATGTGCCAAGTATGCTTCACACACCTTTCTGATCATCCTTCTAGCTAGTGCAGCCGAAATTATGTTTGATGGCAGTAAATGCCTCTCCCCATGTTTTGCCACATCACCGTATAAAGGGAAACCAAAAGTGACTGTCTTCAGTCTATAGTCAATCATGGCGTGATGCCTGGCTAACCAATCCATGCCCATGATAATATCATAATCTCTGAAGGGCATTTCAATCAAATCTGACAGAAAAAACATGTCCTTGGATCACCAAAGGATAGTCTTTATAGATTCTATTGACCTGAACCTCTTGTCCTAATGGACTAGTTACTAGCACTTCAAAACCCATTTTAACACACGGAACAGTAAGTGAACTGACTATGCTAGCACTAACATACGAGTGGGTTGAACCCGGATCAAACAACACAAATACTTTTTGATTAGAGATAGAGAATGTACCGACTACCACATCAGAAGTCTCAGCCTCTTCTCGCTGTCTCATCATGTAAACCCCGGCTGTAGCACTTCCTTGTGCTGACTGACCAATAGTACCCTAACTGCCAGAAGCAGTGCCTCTACCTCTACCTCTTCCTCTGCTAACTGGTTGTGAACCTCTGGGAACAGGACTCTGAATAGATCCATCTGCAGCAGTAGAAGCTGGAACGAATCTAGGAGCACTAGTGCAATCTTTTGCAATATAGCCCTTGCCTCTACAGTTAAAACAGGCTTCTGTTGCCCAATAGCATTCTCCCCCATGAATCTTGCCATAAGTCTCACATGGGCGAGGAGGTTGTGAACCCCTGCTCAACTGTTGACCAGACCTAAGGGGTCTCTGTCCAGAGAATCGGCCCCTTTCAAACCTTCCACCTCGACCTCTGCTAGGTCCACCAAATTTCTTTCTCTTCCCAGAAGTACCACTAGGACTTGGCTCTACTAATTTTTCCCATTGTCTTTCTCTGATTTTTCTTTTGCTAGGGTTGCTTCTGATTCAATTCTTTCTAACTCAAGTGCCTGAGAGATGAGCTTTGAGAAATTACTATGTCTTAATCCCACAACTTGCATCTGAAGGCTGGGCTTCAAACCCGTCTCAAATCTCTTGCACCTTTCCTTGCTGGTACAAAGGAAACTCCCAGCATTGTGGCTTAAACAGGAGAACTCCCTCTCATATTCTGCCACTGTTCAGTTACCTTACTTCAAACTCAGAAATTCTTGTAGTTTTTGATCCACATGTGCATCTGGGATGTATTTTTGTCTGAATTCTCTAATGAAGTCATCCCAGGTCAGTACTGGTGGTTCAGCCAAGCTGTGGGAGATGGTCTTCCACCAATCATATGCATCCCCTTGCAGTAGTGACACAGAGTATTCAAATTTTAGCTCATCTGGGTAGTGCAGCTTCTTGAACACTCTATCCATTCTTTCCAGCCATTGTTCTGCCTCTAGTGGGTCTATTGTACCCTTAAATTCAGTAGGCCCATACTTTAATAGCTTGTCATACTGTCTAACTGGAGCTTGAGGTTGCACCACAGTAGTCTGGGGTGGAGCTTGAGCAGGCATACCCCCAGCCATTTGTTGAAACATAGCAGCCATCTATTGGGCGAATTGTGTAGGAAACTGTGGCATTTGTGGGACTGGTGCCACTAACCAACTGACATTTTGTAAAGCTAGGGCTTCCCCTTATGCCTCAGCTTCAACAAATTGCTCAACTGAGCGATCCCCTTCTTTCAATTCAGTCTGGAGTAGGATATCTCCTGAACAAGTAACACATGGAGATTTCCCTTTGTTAGTTCATATTTATGATGTAATGCACTGTATGTAACAAATAAGGACATTGAGCAGTTGTACTTAACAAAGAAAAGACACAAATTCATAAGTTAAAAAACACTTCAAAAATTTGCTCTGATACCACTTAAACATGCCGCACCTTATCCCTCTGTAAGGAATAACATGATCCCGTAGAATACCTAATGAACTATCGAACTTTACCTACCGATAACTCATTAAGTACCCTGCAAGGGATTTTAAAACAATTTTCTTACTTTTATAAGTGGTGAGCATTTTCTAATAGGTATTAAAACATTTGTTCGACGTTTTGAGACTAGTAAAAATTTTTGTCCCATTTTATTATTTCATAAATTTTATAAAAATTTCGGCAGAGTGCCGTCTATATTTTGAGAAAACACTTCTTCAAATACCTGTAAAAAGCACTTCCAAAGATTTATCTCAACAACTTCATCATTTTAACATCCATCCCAACCAAATTCAACATCATTTCTCAATTTCCAAAATTCAATATCATCAAAATACTATAATTCACTTTCATTCAAACTAAAACAAAATATTTCTATTCTTATTTCAATAAAGATAAAACAATTTATATACATCATTACAAAAATTTATATTATGAAAAATCCAAATTAAAATTTATTAAAAGTTTTATACAACTCCATACAACTTTATACAACTACTCATAACTAATTTTACATGTCCATACAGTTACATACATCAAAATAGCTTTTACAATCAGGGTATAAAATATACCCGATAGAAGTTCATGGGAGGTCGCTCCATAATTCTTAGCAGCTCACTATGCTGCTCCTCTAGTCTCTATATCTACGACAGCAATAACAGCTATTGCTGAGTACTAGAACTCAGTGGTGCACAACATATAAAATAATCTTTATGCAGAATTTAAAACATATTTATTCAAAGAATGGGTTCTCATCGTTGAGTACTAGCTAGCTCAAATATATGGGAACCCATTCTTTTTTTTCTTCTACTGGCAGACACCTCAACACTTCAGCCAGAGAAGGAATCAAAATTCGAAACTGATTTCCCCCACTAGTCATACTAGTGAGGTGTTCAAATACATGGTCATGAAACTATGGTTTCAAAACTTATCTTAACAATTTACTAAACATTTGATGCCATTTCAAATATATACAATTAAACTTTCAACAATTTAAATTAAAAGCATAATACAGATTTCATGCACTTTGTAAATGAATTTTAAAGCATATTGATGTTGTGCACAAACCTTAAACGAGTCGCCTCTTGGCCTTGACTCAATCCTTTGGGTTCTTTCCCGGTATGCTTTTCCACTAAAACACATAGTTTCACAGTGTTTCAGTATCATAACTCATTATAAATCCAAAAATAAATTCAAAATCACTTATACCTACCTTTAATATGCTAAACTTGGCATTCTTTAAATTTTGTATTTCGGAGTTACTATTCACGATACTATTCAAGTCAATTTGTTGACTTTCTAAGGCTTAATAGGTATGGGAATTCCAACTATACTCACATACCATATTTTGGTCACCAATTTTGTTAGTTTTAGTTATTTTCTCAAAACATAAGTATTTTAGGTAAATTTGCAAATTTTCAGTTTTGGTGTCTTATGTTGCACTGTTCCATTGGTCATTTTGCTATTAGAATTTCGCAAAATTTTCTTCATAGAAAATCTTCCCTATTGTCTAAACTTTATTCTCCTTTTTGAATCACTCCAATTGGAGTTTTGTAGCTCAAGTTATAGCCATTTGAATCATGGCTACCGGATTGGACTTAACCCAGATTTTCTAGGCAAATTCTGGTTCTGGCAGTTTTAGGTCACCAAATTTGGGTGGCTAAATGACTTGGTTAAGGGAATAATTTGGGTTTGTGTCTTCACGAAAGTTTTAGGTCTATATCTCAGCTTTCTACTGGTAAAATTTTAGGTCATTTTGACCTCTCTAGCCCATGTTATGCCCAAATGAACAAACACTGTTCATTCGGTCATTTTTGTATAGGTCAGATTGCCTAATCTAGATTTGGTCAATTTGTTCACTAGGTTTTAGTCACTTTTTGGGCATGATTCCTAAATGAAAAATGTGTCATTTTGTGTCTAGTTTCATTCCCAATTGGCCTCACACCAATTAGGCCTGTAAATTTCCAGTTTTGATCCCTGAAAGGGACCTTGGTCATGTTGCCTACATACTACTTACATCCAATCCGAATCTAAACCTAATTCTTGCACTTCCAACGTATATTAATTGGTCACAAATGACCATTTCTCAACTCCAACAAGGTCAAACACATCATTTAACAAATTTTCACATTTTTGCCTTCCAAACCCTAGGTGCCAAAACCCTAACTACACTAATTGTTACATTTAATTAATTCTAAGCATACTAACATCACTCCATTACTCAATTAAGCTTCCTAACATAATTAATTGAGCTAAAACACTTCAACATGTCCTAACCTCATGGCTGCCAAATTCTCACTCCCATTATTCAAGCATAGTTTTCTTTATTTCTAATGAAATTTCATCACATTTAAACTTAAATTCATGCATTTGATAAAAATCTAAGCTTGAAGTTACACTTACCTCAATTTGTGAATTCACCAGTTCTTAAATTCTCCACTTTCCTCTTCCTTTTTGTTCACAAGATGCTTGTCAAGATCCAAGAATAAGATTTACTTAAAGGAGTTAGGGAATTTATAGAATAAAATCAAGCTTTTGAAAGCTTGAGATGGGTGTTAATGGTGGGAAGGAATGAGAGAATTGAGAGAGAAAGGGAGGGACGGCAAGGAGAAAATGAGAGGATAAAAAAAAAATTTTTGTTTTTAATTTTAACTTTATTTATGTCACAATTATCTCTAATTTTCATAATTTACAAATTTAAAGTAATTAGGTCATGCATGATATCATACTCCTATTTTATTTTCTTTTCCTTTTCCTTTACTTTTCTATTAGTTCTTTAATTTAATTCCCGATTCTGAAATTTTCTTTTCTCGGATTTTATTTGACAGTTAGGTCAGGAGTCAGCTTTCGGGGTCAATTGACCAAATTGCCCCTCGCTGGTTCAATCCAGTTTGCAAATAATTCGATATTTCTTTCGGATCTCTTACCTAATTATTTGATCGGCTTAACAATTCTTTTTCATGATTTTCTCTTTTCCGCTATGTTCGCAATAGTCCTAAGGACCGCAGCGTCACATTTTACGGTTCGAAATTTGAGTTTAAATCAACTTTGCAATCATTCCCGAAAAGGTCACCCATCATTGTGACTCTTGACTCATTCAACTTCTTATGTTCTGTTTTTCTTATTTATACTTAGCTTGTGACACCCCTTACCTGTCTACAGTGTAGCTGAGCAAGATATGCCACTTAGTGTGTCGGAGCACCAATTCATATTTCCATTACAATTTATCCTTTTTAATTCATTTATTTACAATTTTTGATAAATCTGAATTTTTTCGTAATTTTTATAGAAAATCCAGCAGAGTGCCGCTACAAATTGGAAAAACAGTTCTTTTGAACTTGTTTAAAAGACACTTCCAATAAAATTTCTAAATCCAGAACTCCATTATACTCACATCTCAACTCAATTTCAAAATCTCACTACTATTTTCAGAATTTTTCTGTTCACATCATCACTTGAAGCACATTCATAAATATTTCTCAATATTTCATTTTTCAACATAATATACAGAAAATTTCATATCTTTACATTATCACATAATTTCAAGAGTTTATAATTACAATCCAAAACTAATACAAAATGCAAAATACAAAATGCCACCCAAAGTCCTAATATCCTACCATGTGCACTGCAGATGTGAGGTGACTCTGGACTTCGGATACAGATTTGAAGGCTTACCCGGTCTGATGTCTGCTGGGCTCCCCAGCTAAGTCTCCAGTACTTGCGCGTGGCAAAAGTGACGCGCTAAGCAATTCTGCTTAGTGGTGACAATATAAAAATAAAATAAAATAAAATAAAAATAAGTATGCAGAATGTATATTTACATTTTTGGGTAGACTTAATTTCTGATATTTATTGCAGTATTATTCGATTAAAATTTGGTAAAATTTATTATCATTACTCGAGTAACCCATATTAGTCGACGGGACTGAATAAATGAGTAAACTAGCACCGGTTACTAAGTACCTCGGACCATCACACCATCGATCACATTGTGTCTCCTGGTGTGCAACAGAACAGCTAATAAGCTGTAATAATTATCAGGGATAAAACCCGAGTGTAACAACTCAAATAACATAGCCAAAGGCTATTATGTCACAGAATGGCATGGGTAGCCATGAAACACAGAATAGCATGAAGCCATATGCAGTACTGCTAACAGAACCCTATTGGCATGCCAACCTATCCAAACCAATCTAGGTATACTAGGGCATACTACACTTTAAGTTTCACTGTAACACCCTCACTGTAGCAATTCCATACATTTTACTGTTCCGGTGACCGGTGTCGGTCCGGACAGCTAGAACGTCTGGAAAAATAATTAGACTAAAGTGAGGAACCATAAATAACTCAAATATTGATAAGAAAAATTTAGTAAAAATTTTAGAAATAAAATACAACCAAGTTAAATGAGCCGGTGCCCTAGCGATGGGTAACCCAGCGGGAAGTTGCGGTTTTCGCAACTAGGAGCCCTAGACCTGGGGAAAAATTCATAAAATAATTTTTGGGACTCCAGAGAAGAGTCATTGAGGTTCCTATGGCATTAGAATGCCAAGAAAATATTTAGAACAATTTTTCAATCGGTAGAGACAATTTTGACCCGTTAAGCCAAACGGAGGGCATTTTGGTCATTTCGCCTTCAGAGACGATTTTTGGCCGACTTGTCCAATTGAGTAAATAATTATTATGATATAAAATGTGAATAAATATTGCTAAAAATTGAATTGAAAATGAGTAGCAAAGAAAAGAAAAGAAAATGAATTAAAATTGCAATTTTGACCTCATGCTTATGTCACTAAGCACTCTCACCAAATCACCTTGTGACACATGTCCATAAACCAATTAAAATGAGTCAAATGGGCAGAAAATTGAAGTGAAAAAAACAGCAGCCCTTTTCCTTCTTCTTCAAAACGTTTTACACCTCCTCCCTCACTCCTCCATTAACAAAGTTTCTAAAGCTTCAATTTCCATGCTTTCCTCACCCCAAAACCCTAAGTCACCTTCACTAAAACTTATCCACACACCCTAAGGAAGCTCTAGGCAGCCACAAAGAGGAGAAATTCTAAGGAGAATACAAGTCCAAGAAGTGCCACTTAAAGGTTAGTGCACATATGTACTTAAAACTCATTAATTCCATGTTAGAGATTTGTAATAGGTAAGAAATTGTGAAATAAATGAACCAAACTCATGTGTATGTCCACCATAGAATTCGGCAGCCTTAAGGAAGGAATAATTTTGATTGTTTTGATGGACTTAGAGTGGACTAGAAATGATGTTTAAGGTATATAACTACATGAATAATGAATTAGTGTGCTAATTAAGATGTATGGGTAAATTGAAATGGAAATTAGGGTTTTGGGGAGTAAAAATTTGACTTGGCTTATGAAATGATTAATGGACATTCTAATGGTCAATTAGTGACCATTTGAGGCAAGTTAATCATAATTTGAAGTGAACTAATGCATGGCAAAGTGAAATGTGTAGGCTGCCTAGTGATAGCAGCAATGAGGCTGTGATTCCAGCCCACTTAGACAGCCATAACTTTGGTTGTGTAGGTCCAATTGGTGTTTGGCCAATTGGACATGAAACTAGACTTATAATGGCACAATATTGCTGAAGAAACCATGTCCAAAAGACCAAAGCAAGAGGACCAAAAGTTGGCCCCAATCCGGATACCCTGTAAACAGGTTCTGCAGAATGATCAAATGAACAGTAACAGTTCATTTGGCCATAACTCACTGTAGATATGGTCAATTGACCTGAAAGTTTTACAGCAACAATTTGAGACATAGAAAAACAACTTTCATGAAGAAACCTACCCCAAATTATGACCAGAACCTAACCCAAATGGCAGTCATAGTCACTGTTCATGGTACTGTATATTTGGTAGTTCTGCAGTTTTGGTAATCCGGCCAGCTGTGGTTTTTGGACCATATCTGGAGCTACAAAACTCCAAATGGAGTGATTCAAAAAAAGAAATTCAACTAGACAAAATAAGGAACAACTTTTATGTTTACCAATTCCTCAAATTCCCACAGAAACAGTGCTTAATGGAACAGTAAAATTAGGGTTCAAAAACTGAAAATTCTGCTTCCCTTGGTTTAAGTTTAGAAATGGTATTAATGCTTAATGCGAACAAGTTTTCAATGCAAAATGTGGTATGTTGGGTGTGCTAAAACCAATGTACCTATTTTCTATCCAAAAGTCAACATTTTTGTTGACCAATAAGGTGAATAGTGACACTAAAACTTGAAAATTCAAAATTTGAAATTAGAAATGCATCTAGGGGACTTTAAATTGCAATTGGCAATTAATACTAGCAAATGTAAAACTAAAAATGTGGGATCTTGGTGTAATTAGAATTAATATATCCATTAAGTATAAAAAGGTCAACATTTTGGGTTGACTAGTAAGGTGAATAGTAATCAAAATGATTAGTAAATTAAGATGAAGACCTAGAACCAATTCTAAGCTTAAATGCTTAGAATTGTATGACAAATGTGGACTATGCATCCTAGTCAAAATTGTTAAAAATAAATTAAGGCCATAAATTTGAAATCCATGAGATATTTATGGATTACTTGAAACATGAAAAATAAGTCACCAAAATGATGTGAATAATTAGTTAGGGCTTATATGCCCATCACAAATGGAATTCATAACATATTAATAACTCAACTTGAAATATAAAAATTGTAATTACATGAGTAGATTCTTGAATGTATAAATGAGAAAAGAAAAATGTTTTGAGTACAATGGTATAAAAGGATAATTGATGTGAATTGTGATCATATAAATGATCAAATGAATGTATGAATTATAATCGAAATTTATCATGAAATAATGAAGTCATAAAATACAATATATTAATATTTAATGATATTATGTGCCCTTGTATTGCCTAGACATGTGTGTCATATTGGATAGTTTGGCATGCCAATAGGGTATTATTTTAGCAGTGCTGCAAAAGGCTTTATGCCTATATTCATAGCTCTATGCCCGTATTCATGGCTCTTATGCCCGTATTCATGGCTTTTATGCCCGATTATGTGATATCATGGCTTTTTAGCCATACTGACTGCATACGTGGTTGGCGTTCTGCGTCCCATGGTATGACGGCCCGAGACACTGTGGTGTCCAAAGCCAACGACCCGTTATCCAGTTTAGTCAGCCTGTCGTAGGTTACTTGGGCAGTATAATTTATTAAAATAAATTAAGACTATTAGTAATTAAAAATATTCGAAATCAAATAAATGAGTTAATAAGACTTCAAAAGAATTAGTTACAATTATGAAATGATCCAAACCACATAAAAATTGTTAAGTAAAATGATAAAAGAGTTGCAAAAATAGGTATAACTTAACTAAATATTTTAAATGTACCTTCTATTGCCATATAAATATAAACTGAGTATTTTTATTAATTCTGTATGTTGTACATTATCCCTGTGAATTTCGGAATTAAACGCTTTCAAAGCGAAACAAATGAGAACAAAAGATAATTAATATCAGACACATTATATTAAATTAAATTGATTCTTAAATATTCAAATTATGCTTCGTTCTTTCTTTATTTGTATATTTTATTTTCTTGTTCTATTATTGCACCACTAAGCAGCAATGCTTAGCGCGATGGATTTGTTTCCTCGCGCAGGTACTTTGACTAAGATTTTTGGAGTCCAGATCTGCAGAAGTGCCTGAAGTATTCAAGGTTGTCACCTCCTCTGTAATGCATGTAGATAGGGCTCATATAGATCGTATTTTGTATTTAGTATAAAATGCTAGATATTGTATTATAATGTAGATCATGAGCAGGTAATTAATGGAAATGTAATGTAATTTAATAAATTAGCTTTTTCATATGTAATTAATTTATATATCATGTAAATTATGAAATTATGTAAATTAAAGAAATTTGAAAATTTTACTTATGTGATTTGAGCATGAATGAGATTGTATGGATTCGAAGACAGATTTGAAATATATAGATAATGCATGGAAATGAATATGAAATTGAGATACATGAATGAGATGTGAATTATGAGATAGTTATGAAAATAATTGATGAGATTTTAATTGTAAAATATTATTGAAACTTTCAAACAGGTAAATAGTAAAATAAGTCAACTGGTAATAAAATAGGGGAAACTCCGCTGGTTTCTCTGTCGAAAAATAATTAATATTAAAATATAATGAGATCAAAATATGAAAGGAATAAAGTAAGATAAGATAGGGTGCTCCGGCACCGAATGTAGCACACTTTGCTCGGCTACACTGTAGTCGGGTGAGGGGTGTTACATTCACAATTTTTGAATTTCTAGTTTTGGTATTACTATTCAATTCATTAGTCAATAAAATGTTGACTTTTACATGGACAATAGGTACATTGGTGTTAATACTTCCAACATACCACATTTTGCATTCTAAAATTTTTGGTATTGGTTGCCAATACCATTTCTAAGCTTTATGTTAATTGTACAAAATTTTCAGTTTTCAAGCTTTGTGTTTACTGTTCTATTAGTCATTTTTGCAGTAGGAATTTGGCAAAATGATCAACATGAAAGTTGTTCCTTATTTTATCTAATTGCATTTCCTTTTTTGAATCACTCCATTAGCAGTTTTGTAGCTCAAGTTATGGCTCAAAAACCACAACTGGCCGGATTATGATTTTTCCAGAATTTCTGGACTGACCAAATCTACAGTACTAGGAGCAGTGACTTCAGGTCACCTTTTGAATATGTTATGGTCATAATTTGGGTTAGGTTTCTTCATGAAAGTTGTTGGCTATATCTCAGCTTATTGCTGGTAAAATTTCGGGTCAATTGGACCTTTCTACACTGAGTTATGGCCAAATGACTAAACACTGTTCATTTAGTCATTTTGCCCAGGCACAATGCAGGTCATCCAGATTAGGGCAATCTTTTGGTCAACTTGGTTTGGTTTTTTGGGCATAGTTTCTTCACCAAAGTTGTGCAATTATGTGTCTAGTTTCATTTCCAATTGGCCTTACACCAATTGAACCTCTACAACTCCAGTTATTACTGCCCAAACCTACTGGACTCATGCCCAATCCTGCAGGTCACCAAGGGCAGCCACACCAAACTCAAATCCCACTATACAACCCACTTCATTTTTTATTCAAACAAAACCAAATGGTCACTAATTGACCATTAAATCCTACTTTCATCATCACATGATCACAGTCCCATTTTCATCCCAAACCCTAACTCAAACATCACAAACCATGCATTATCATTTGCATTTCATCACTCCACTTAAGAGATGCATATTGAGGGCAGCCATACTACCATTTTAACTCCATAAAAATCATCACAATCTTACCCCAACCAAGGCTTCCAAAAATATGGGATGGCATACAAATGGTATTTAATAAATCTCTATGTAATTTGCACTCATTCATAGTCTTTAAACATGAATTTAAAGTGAAAACCAAGGTTAGGTCACAAACCTCTAATGGAGTGAGATTTCCAACTTGCTAGGGTTCTTCTTTTTCTTTTTTTTTTTTTTTTCCCAAAAGACTCACCAAGATGTAAGAACACTTGTTTGTATTGGGAATATAGGGTTTAGTTGGGTAAAAGCCATGAAAATCAAGCTTTAAAAAGCTTGCTAATGGTGGTAATGGAGGGAAGGGTGACGGCAAGGAAGAAGGGTAGAGAGAGTTCTGATTTTTTTTCTTTTTTCAGCCCATTTAGTCTCTTTTAAATAAACTTATGCCATGTGTCAACATTGGATTGGTTGGGAGAATTTTAATGACATCATTATGATGTCATAATTCTATTTTCTTTCATTTTCTCTCCTTTTCTTGTCTATTTAATTTCAATTAAATTTTTAACAACATTTATTCATATTTTATGTTATATAAATTATTTATTTAACTGGACAAGTTGGCCAAAAATCATCTCTGAAGATAAAATGACCAAAATGCCCTCCGTTTGGTTTAACGAGCCAAAATTGTGTGTACTAATAGAAAAATTTTTCTAAGTATTTTCTTGGCATTCTAATACCATAAGAACCTCAATGACCCTTCTTTGGAGTCCTAATAAATATTTTATAATTTTTTCACTGGGTCTAGGGTTGCTAACGGCTTTCACCGTCACTTCCCTTTCGGGTTACTCATCCCTGGTGTTTCGGCTCGTTTAACCTTAGTTTATTTTGTTCCTATAAATTTTTCTTGATTGTTATGAGCATTATTTAGTTTCTTTATAACTCCTCACTCTAGTCTATTTAAAATTTCAAACATTCTAGCTGCTCGGACCAGTATTGGTCACCAGAACAGTAGACTGTACAGACTAGCTAAAGTGAGGATGTTACATAATTAATTGACAATTACTAATTATTTGTGTTCAGGGCTTATCTAGTTACCTTAAGTGTGGTTCTAATCCCCTAAATTATCCCGACCGACACCGATCACTAGAATAGTGAAATATACCAGACTATACAAATAGGGGTGTTACAATTATCCCCCCCCCCTCAAAATAAATTTCGTCTCAAAATTTTACCTGGTATCAGTCTCTAAACAGCTGTGGGTGCTGTCTCCTCATATCCTCCTCTCGTTCCCAAGTAGCTTCTTGGCCCGAATGATGGTTCCACAACACTTTCATTAATGGTATCTGCTTATTCCGTAGCTGCTTCACCTCATAAGCCAGAATCTCTATGGGTTCTTCTTCATAGGTGAGGTCTAGATTTACTTCAATTTCTTCTACTAGTAGTACATGAGATGGGTCTGATCGATACCTCCTCAACATAGACATATGGAAGACATTATGTATCTTTTCTAACTCTAGAGATAGTGATAAATGATATGCCAAAGGACTCACTCTTTCAAGAACTGCATATGGCCCAATGAAACGAGGACTCAGTTTCCCCTTTCTGCCGAATCTCATAATTCTCTTCCAAGGGGAAACCTTGAGGAATACTTTCTCACCCACTGTATACTCAATAACTCTTCTCTTTAAATCAATATCGGACTTCTGACGGTCTGATGCAGCCTTGAGTCTATCTCTGATTAATCTGATTTTCTCTTCAGTTTGCTGAACAATTTTTGGCCCAATCAACTTTCTTTTGCTTACCTCCTCCCAACATAGGGGAGTTCTGCATTTTCTGCCATACAAAGCTTCATATGGAGGCATCCCAATGCTTGATTGGTAGCTGTTGTTGTAAGTAAACTCAATCAAAGGAAAGTGTATGTCCCAACTGCCCTCAAGTTCAATCACACAAGCCCGTAGCATGTCCTCCAAGATCTTAATTACCCTCTCAGACTGGCCATCTTTCTATGGGTGGAATGCCATACTGAAGTTCAATCTAGTTCCTAGGGCTCTCTGAAAACTAACCCAGAATCTAGAAGTGAACCTAAGATCTCTGTCTGATACGATGGATACTGGCACTCCATGCAGTCTTACTATCTCATCAACGTACAACTTGGCCAACCTTTCTAAACTGTAGTCCATCCAAACTGGCAGAAAATGAGCAGACTTGGTTAGTCTGTCAATAATGACCCAAACTGCATCATGACTCTTCTGTGTCCTCGGAAGTCCCATCATAAAATCTATCGTTATTCTCTCCCATTTCCATTCTGGTACTGGTAGTGGATGTAACAAACTAGCTGGTACTTGATGCTCTGCCTTTACTTGCTGATAAGTTAGGCATTTAATAAAAAACTCTGCCACATCTCTTTTCATACCCATCCACCATTAATGCTCCTTTAGCCCTTTATACATTTTTGTGCCACTAAGGTGCATGGCAAAAGGAGACTCATGTGCTTCCTTCAAAATGATCTTCCTCAAATCAACATCATTAGGAACACACATTCTACCCTAGTGTAGCAGTAGACCATCATCTCTTAATGAGAATTTTGGCTTCTTGCCCTGCTGAACTTCTTCCTACAGCTTTTGATACTTCTGATCATTTTGATCAGCCATTCTGATATGATCAATCAACACTGGTTGTACATGCTATGCAACTACTATCTGCCCCTCATCATTAATCTCTAAGCTGGCATGTAATGATCTCAACTCATGTAACATAGACGGAGGAGTAACCCATAGACTTGCTATACTCTTGCGACTTAAGGCGTTAGCAACCACATTAGCTTTCCCTGGCAGATAGTTTATCAGATAATCATAGTATTTTATTCACTCTAACCATCTCCTTTGTCTCAAATTCAACTCTTTTTGAGTGCCGAGATATTTCAAACTCTTATGATCTGTGTAGATGTAACACTTTTCCCCATACAAATAGTGTCTCCACATCTTAAGAGCAAACACTGTAGCTGCAAGCTCCAAATCATGTGTAACACCCTCCCGGTAGCAACTCCGTACATTCTACTGTTCCGGTGACCAGTGTCGGTCCGGACAGGTAGAACCTCCGGAAAAATATTTAAACTAAAGTGAGGAACCAAAACTAACTCAAATATTAATAAGAAAAATTTAGGAAAAATTTTTGAAATAAAATACAACCAAGTTAAATGAGCTGATGCCCTAATGATGGGTAACCTAGTGAGAAGTTGCGGTTCTCACAACTAGGAGCCCTAGACCCAGGGGAAAAATTATAAAAGAATTTTTGGGACTCCAGAGAAGGGTTATTGAGGTTCTTATGGAATTAGAATGCCAAGAAAATACTTAGAAAAATTTTTCAATCGGTACAGACAATTTTGGCCCATTAAGCCAAACGGATGGCATTTTGGTCATTTCGCCTTTAGAGGTGATTTTTGGCCGACTTGTCCAGTTAAGTAAATAATTATTATGACATAAAATGTAAATAAATATTACTAAAAATTGAATTGAAAATGAGTAGAAAAGAAAAAAAATGAATTAAATGGGAATTTATGACATCACATGATGTCATTAGTGTGCCTTCACCCACTCAAGTGTTGACACATGGCATAAATGTGTTTAAAAAGACAAAATGGGCTGAAAATAAACAAAAAATCAGACCTTTCACTCCCTTTCTTCTTCCTTGCGAGAACCTTCTCCATAACCAATATTTTCAAGCTTTTTCAAAGCTTGATTTTACAAACTTCTACCCAACAAAACCCTAACCTAGCAACATAAAAATTTGTTCTTACATCCTAGTGAAGCTTTTGGGAGCAAAAAAAAAAAAGAGGAAAACAAGAATTTGATCAAGTGGGAAATTCACTCCATTAGAGGTTAGTGACCTAAACCTTGAATTTCACTTAAATTTCATGTTTAAGAACTATAAATATGTGTAAATGACAAAGAAATTTGATGAAACACTATTGGTATGCTAACCCTAAATTTTAGCAGCCATGGTTAGGGTATTATGGTGATGATTTTTGGGGAGTTAACATGCTAATATGGCTGCCCTTAATGTGTATCGTATAAGTGAATTGATAAATGCAATGATAATGCATGGTTTTGAAATGTTGAGTTAGGGTTTGGGTTGAAGAATGAGACTTTGATCTTGTGATGATGGGAGTAGGTTTTAATGGTCAATTAGTGACCATTTGGTTTGGTTTGAATAAAAAATGAAGTGAATTGGGTTGTGGGATTTGAGGTTGGAGTGGCTGCTTTGTGTGACCTTCAGGTTTGGATGTGAGTCCAGCCTGTTTGGACAGCCATAACTTAAATTGTAAAGGTTCAATTGGTGTTTGGCTAATTGAACATGAAACTAGACACAAAATGGCACAACTTTGGTGAAGAAACCATGCCCATAAGACCAAACTAAGTGGACCAAAACTTTGCTCCAATCCAAGTGACCTGCAATCTACCTGGGCAAAATGACCAAATGAACAGTATTTGGTCATTTGGCCATAACTCAATCTAGCCAAGTCCAATTGACCTGAAATTTTACCAGAAACAAGTTGAGGTATAGACTAACAACTTTTATGAAGAAACCTGACACAAATTATGATCATAACCTAGTCAAATTGCCAACCAAACTTGAGTTACCAAATCTGGCAGAAACAATTTTACCCAGAATTTTGGAATCTGTCCAATCCTGCCAGTTATGGTTTTTAGGCCATAACTTGAGCTACAAAACTCCAAATGGAGTGATTCAAAAAAGGAAATTCAACTAAACAAAATAAGGAACAACTTTCATGTTGATCATTTTTCCAAATTCCCACTGCAAAGGTGACTGATGGAACAGTAAACCCAAAGCTTGAAAACTGAAAATTCTGTTCAATTCACTTTAAGCTTAGAGATGGTATTGGCAACCAATACCAACAAGTTTAAAATGCAAAATGTGGTATGTTGATGATATTTAAACTAATTTACCTATTGTCAATGCAAAAGTCAACATTTTGGTTGACCAATGAAATGAATAGTAATCATAAAAAATTCAATTTTAAAGAATTACATAAATGAAAGTGTTAAATTCCCTAGTAGGCCTAATGTGATTGGTTTGGATAGGTTAGCATGCCAATAGGGTTCTGTTAGCAGTACTACATATGGCTTCATGCCATTCTGTTTTTCATGGCTTTCCATGCCATTCCGGGACATAATAGTCTTTGGCTATGATATTGAGTTGTTATACTCGAGTTTAATCCCCGATAATTATTACAGCTTATTAGCTATTCTGTTGCACATCGGGAGACATAATGTGAACGATGGTGTGATGGTCCGAGGTACTTAGTACCCAGTACCAATATACCCATTTATCCAGTCCAGTCAACTAGTATAGGTTACTCGGGCAGTATTAATAAATCTTATAAAACTTCAATTGAATAATATTGCAATAAACATTTGAGACTTAGTTCACCCAAAAATGTAAACATACATTATGTACACATGTTTTTATTTTATTTTATTTTATTTTATTTTATTTTATATTGTCACCACTAAGCAGAATTGCTTAGCGCATCTCTTTTGCCACGCGCAGGTACTGGAGACATAGCTGGGGAGTCCAACAGGCCTCATACAGGGTGAGCCTTCATATCTGCACTCAGAGTTCAGAGTCACCTCACATTGCAGTGCATTTGGTAGGACATTAGGCCATTTTCATATTTTGATATTTTGTATTTTATAACCTTCTATAATGTATATTATAAATTCATGTAATTATGCTTTTGATGTAAGTATCTATGGAATATTTTCAGTAATAAATTGAGCATTTTTCATTGAGTTGATTGTGTTTTGAATTGAATTGAATTTTTGAGATACTGAAGTGAATTGAGAAATTGTTGAGAATATATTGGAGGTTGATTGAGAATAATGTGATGATATTATTGGAAGTGTTTTTAACAGGTTAAGAAGAACTGTTTTTCCAATTTATAGCCGGCACTCTGCCGGATTTTCTATAAAATTTGCGAAAAAATTTAGATTTATCAAAAATTATAAATAAATGAATTAAAAAGGATTAATTGAAATTGAAACATGAATTGGCGTTCTGACACACTGAGTGGCATAACTTGCTCTGCTACACTGTAGACGGGTAAGGGGTGTCACATCATGTGTTGGATAATTCCTTTCATGCAGTTTTAGCTGGCATGATGCATAGGCAATGACATTTCAATCTTGCATCAATACACAGCCTAACCTATTGTGAGAAGCATCACTGTAAACTGTGTATTCTTTACCTGGAGTAGGTAAAGTCAGGACTGGAGCCTCAGTCAAACACCTCTTCAATTCATCAAAACTCTGTTGACATTTATCCATCCACTGAAATTTCACATCTTTTCGAAGTAGCTTAGTCAATGGAGATGCCAACATAGAAAATCGCTTCACAAAACTATGGTAGTATCCTGTTAAACCTAGAAAACTACGAAACTTGATGATATTTCTGGGTGGCCTCCAATTAAGGACAACTTCTATCTTGCTTGGATCTACCTTAATGCTCTCTACCGATACTGCATGTCCTAACAAAGATATTTCTTTCAGCCAAAATTCACACTTCGACAATTTGGTATATAGCTATTTCTCCCTCATGGTTTGCAGTACAATCCGTAGATGTCTATCATACTCTTCTACACTTCTCGAATAAACCAATATATCATCTATGAATACCACAACAAACTAATCAAGGTATGGTCTGAAGACAGTGTTCATCAGATCCATAAAAGCAGCCAGAGCATTAGTTAACCTGAATGGCATGACCGAGTACTCATAATGGCCATAATGGGTTCTGAAGGCAGTTTAAGGAATACTCTACTCTTGTACTTTCAACTGATAATAACCTGATCTCAGGTCAATTTTTGAGAACATAACTGCACCCCTTAACTGATCAAATAAGTCATCAATTCAGGGCAATGGATATCTATTCTTTATTGTCACCTTATTTAACAGGCAATAGTCAATGCATAGCCAGAGAGTGCCATCTTTCATCTTTATAAACAACA
This sequence comes from Hevea brasiliensis, assembly GCF_030052815.1. Taxonomy (NCBI): domain Eukaryota; kingdom Viridiplantae; phylum Streptophyta; class Magnoliopsida; order Malpighiales; family Euphorbiaceae; genus Hevea; species Hevea brasiliensis. Next base: position 76,637,447 of record NC_079497.1, on the reverse strand, counting down.
CTGGTGCTCTCCAAGGTGACACACTAGGGCAGATAAAGCCCTTGTCAAGCAGCTCTTGCAACTGCACTTTCAACTCTTTTAGTTCTGCTGGTGTCGTTCTATATGGTGTTATGGAGATTGGGTCTACACCAGGTATAACATCAATCTCAAACTGCACCTCTCTTTCTGGAGGTAATCCTGGTAATTCATCAGGAAACACATCCGAAAAGTTACATATTGTAGGGATGTCCCTCAGTGCTAGATTCCCCACTTGGGTGTCTATCACATGTGCCAAGTATGCTTCACACCCCTTTCTGATCATCCTTCTGGCTAGTACAGCCGAAATGATGTTTGAAGGCAGTAAATGCCTCTCCCCATGTATTACCACATCACCGTACGAAGGGAGACCAAAAGTGACTGTCTTTAATCTATAGTTAATCATGGCGTGATGCCTGGCTAATCCATGCCCAAGATAATATCATAATCTCTGAAGGGCATTTCAATCAAATCTAATAGAAAAACATGTCCTTGGATCACCAAAGGACAGTCTCTACAGATTCTGTTGACTTAAACCTCTTATCCTAATGGACTAGTTACTAGCACTTCAAAACCCATTTTGACACACGGAACAGCAAGTGAACTGACTATGCTATCACTAACAAACAAGTGGGTTGAACCCGGATCAAACAATACAAATACTTCTTGATTAGAGATAGAGAATGTACCGGCTACCACATCAGAAGTCTCAGCCTCTTCTCGCTGTCTCATCATGTAAACCCTGGCTGAATCACTTCCTTGTGCTGACTGACCAACAGTACTCTGACCGCCAGAAGCAGTGCCTCTACCTCTGCCTCTTTCTCTGCCAACTGGTTGTGAACCTCTGAGAGCAGGACTTTGAATAGATCCTTCTGCAATAGTTGAAGGAACGGAAGCGTGAAAAACACAAGATTATACCATTGAATTCAAAAATTTTCACCTAGGGTCACAAGCACCATGCAAGATTTATTTTTATCCATTTGATTTCAATGATAAACAACATATTAAAACTCTTTTAATATGTTTTTTGGATCTGTATTTGCCATTTAAGATTTTTAAAATTAATCAGATTAATTTTAGAACCCTAGATTAAATCAAGAACGATTACACTAACCTCTTGATGTGCTGCAGCGAGTCTGCGCCTTTGAGATTCGTCTTCAGGACACCAGATGTTGTCCCTCTAGCTTGTCCACACCAAGAACACCTATGGCAGCCCTTGAACAGCTTCTAAAGCCTTTTCTATTAATTATAAATTCAAGTTCTGCCTTTTAAGAGATTAGAGATGCAAACAGGACACTAGAAACAATTTCTAGTGTTCTTAATTCAAGAGATTGATGGCTAATCTCTTTGAATTGATGAGAGATGAAGAGAAATAGATGGAGAGGCTCAAAGTGGCGTGACATATGAGAGGAGAGGCTGCTGGTTGTGTTTTCTTTTCATAACCCCACTTAAATAGCTAGGTTAACACATTAAACCCTAGCCACATGTCACCTTTTGATTAGCTCTAGGTTTAAGTGACCCAATCACATTGTGCCAAGTGTCAAACCTATATTTAATCTTGATTTTAATCATCTTAAATGATTAAAAATATTTGGCAAGCTTATGTGTTATGCCATGTGTCACCATCTCATGGTGCCACGTGTCACACTGCAAAATGACCAAAATGCCCCTGTGTCTTAATTTTGAGTTCTTAACCCAAAATAATTATTTTCTTCTTCTAATTAATTTATATCAAATATAAATTAATTAATTAATCTCTATTAATTAATTTCTCATCAATTAAATTCATATTTAAACACTTTAAATATAAATTTAATTTATACTACACATCCAATAATCTAGATTTGGTTTCAAGTCATGCTAGGGACTTTGCAATTTTATTGCAAACCAAATCTATTTAATTAATCAATTAAACTCTTTAATTAATTAATTAAATCATATTTAAATAGGTGATAACTTGTGTATGTGTGTGACTTACTAGGCTCATCACTAATTGGCAATGAGACATGATATCAACTCTTAATATCATCAGAACTCTTTCTTACCATAAATGATTTCTCTAAATCATTTTATGAACCTCATAGACCATGGTTAACACCTAGCATAGCATGCCATGGCCACCCAATTAGTAATAAGATTTACCTTAAATGAACCTATAATCATATGTTACCATGCACTAGAATCTCTCTGTTACAAAATCCCAACTCAAGCCGAGTCATGGTTTATGTCAAACTCCATTTGCTATGAATATTATGTTCTCTTTTAATTCCAGTTCTTGATTAAAAGATTTTCTCATCGAAACTCTTTTACGAATAAATCTATCTGTCATGTCCAAGAACTTGAAACATCAAGAACAATTAAATGAACATAGGATTTTATCTCTATTTACTTAGAGGAACAGATTCCTTCTTGATCAACACCTACCTCCATATATAACTAGCAGGAGCCAACACATGCCCATATACCCATACATAGTACAAGTATGAAAGCGATCAAACTCAAACTACCTATATACAAGATAATTGTGCTATCTCAGGTCTAAAGATTATATGCACTGATATGATTTATGACAAAACATTGACAAGAGTAAACTCCATGTGCTTGTCATAAGTGTCACTGGTTCGGCCTACTTATCATTTATAAGTGCCTATCATGTTTGTTATATGGCATGAGACTCACCATTCCATCTTATTTATATCTCATATAAATAACTTGGGAACAAACATGAATACAATCTTTCTGGATAAGTCATGTCCTTATTATGAAGTATCATCGATTGTGAACCTATTTATGATACTTTGTGCTAGAAATATTGTCACTCATATTCTTAACAACTTAAGAATAATATTTCTAACAAAATATCAATGGACCTTTTCTATTACACATAAATATATTATGTAAACGGAAAAGTGGAAATGCCTTTTATTAATAAAATATGTACAAGATACATACTAAATGATATGCTCTAGGGCATACTACTAACAATCTCCCACTAGCACTAGAGCCATTCATTACAATATCTTAGACCTATCTTCTCAAGATGTCGGTCTAACTGAACTTGTGACAAAAGCTTAGTGAACGGATCAGCTGAATTTTTTAGCTGATGTTATTTTTCTGCATGGCTATATCGCCTTGCCCAACTATATCTCTGATAATGTGGTAGTGCCTTTCTATGTGTTTGGATTTTGGGTGAGACCTTGGTTCCTTAGCTCAGAGGATCGCTGCTCCATTGTTGTCACGGTGTAATGGAATCGCTGACTCAATGGAGGGAATTACTGTAAGTTACATCACGAACTTCTTTATCCAAAGCGACTTCCTTTGCGACATCGATGCAAAGAATATACTCACCTCGATGAGTGGAATCTGCAATGTGCTCTGTTTGGAACTCTTCCAACTGACTGCACCTCCATTACAAATGAACACATATCCAGAGGTAGACTTTCTATCATCGATATCTGATTGGAAATCAGAATCAGTATAACCATCCAATTGCAAGTCTCCACCTCCATAAATCAAGAATAAATCCTTAGTTCTTCTCAAGTACTTAAGGATATTCTTGTGACTATCCATGTTCCAAACTGAATTGGATTGATACCGCTAGTCAAACTAACGACATATGCGATATCAGGCCTAGTACACAACATTGCATACATTAAACTTCCAATAGCCAAGCATATGGAATCTGGCCATCTTATCTCTTTCTTGGTGTCTTTGGAGACATCTCTTTAGAAAGGTGGATACCATGTCTCACTGGTAACAATCCTCTCTTGGAATCAAGCATGTTAAACCTCTTTAACACCTTTTCCAAGTATAGACTTTGGGATAAACCAATTATTCTTTTCGCTCTATCTCTATAGATGCGAATCCCAAGAATATAGGTTGCCTCCCCTAAGTCTTTCATGGAGAATGTATTTGACAATCATACCTTTATAGTCATCAACATACCTGTATCATTACCCATCAACAAGATGTCATCCACATATAAGACAAGGAAAGTGATAGCACGTCACTAACCTTCTTATATACACATGGCTCATCCTCATTTTTGATAAAACCAAAAGATTTAATGGCTTCATCAAAACGGATGTTCCAACTCCTCGAAGCTTGTTTCAACCCATAAATGGATCGCTTTAGCTTGCATGCCTTGGAACCATCTTGGGATTCAAATCCCCTAGGTTGTTCCATGAAAATGTTTTCTTCAATGTATCCATTAAGAAAAGTTTTGACATCCATCCGCCAAATCTCATAATCATAGTATGCACTATTGCTAATAAAATCCTAATTGATTTAAGCATGGCAACAAAGTAGAAAATCTCCTCATAGTCTATTCCTTGCCTTTGGCGAAACCCTTTCGCTACTAGCCTTGCCTTATAGGTCTCTACCTTTCCATCGTAACCAATTTTCTTCTTGAAAACCGCTTTGTTCCCTATAGGTACAATACCTTTAGGTGGGTCAACAAGATCCCAAACTTGATTCTTATACATGGAATCAATCTCGGATTTCATAGCATCAATCCATTTTGAAGAGTCTATATCTGATATAGCTTCTTCATAGGTAAGTGGATCATCTCCATGATCTACTTCTTCATGAGTAGACAACTATTGTTCTTCTTCATGAAGAAAACCATATCTCACCGGTGGGTGAGATACCAGTTGTTCTACGAGGAATGCATTTATAGATGTTTCATCAATGGGTATAGGTTGACTAGATGGATCTATATCCATCGATGCATTGGTTGGTCGTAATTCTCCAATTCTAACTCTATTTGCCTTCCTTTGCCTCCTTCTTGAACAAACTTGTTCAAGAAATGTGGCATCTCTACTTATCACAACCTTTTGTGAAGTAGGCAAATAAAAATAATATCCAAAACTATCTTTTGGATATCCAACAAATCGACCTTTTACGATCGGTCTCCAATTTATCGGTGTTCACTTTTTGATATAAGTCGGACAACCCCAAATCTTAACATGCTTAAGACTTGGTTTTCTTCCATGCCATATCTCATAAGGTGTGGAAGAAAGCGATTTTGATGGAATCCTATTCGAATATATAAAGTCGATTCTAATGCAAATCCCCAAAGGAGATTGGCATATCAAGATAGCTCATCATACTACGTACCATATCCAATAGGGTACGATTTCTCCTTCAGATACACCATTCAATTGTGGCGTTCTGGAGGAGTCGGTGAGAAACAATGCCATGCTCTCTCAAGTATTCATCAAATTCAAGACTCAAATATTCACCTCCACGATCCGATCGAAGAGCTTTAATATTTTTTCCTGTTTGATTTTCTACTTCAGATTTAAATTCTTTGAACTTTTCAAAGGATTCATGTTTGTATTTCATCAAATACAAATACCCAAACCTTGATTTATCATTAGTAAAGGTAATAAAATAATGAAAGCCCCCTCTAGTCATTTCTTTAAACGGACCACATACATCACTATGTATTAGTTCCAAAATATTTTCAGCTCTTAGCCCTTGTCCAACAAAGGGTGATCTAGTCATTTTGCCTTGAAGGCAAGATTCACAAGTTGGAGTAGGCTCAGAGCCCAATGAGGATAGAATCCCCCTTATCTACAATTTTGAAATCCTATCTTACGCAACATGACATAACCTTAAGTGCCAAATATATTTTGAACTTGAGTTGGTTTTCACCATGGCATTGTATTCTTTTAGATCACTTGCATTCATTTTGTGTTTGTCATTATTATCCAAATAATAAAGACCATCATTCATATAACCCGAACCAACATATTTATTTCTAAAATAAATATTCAAACATCATCTGTGAACTGAAATTCATAGCCATTTCTAGTCAAACTAGATATAGAAATGATGTTCTTAAAAGCATCAGGTACATATAAAATATTATCCAAACACAAAACATGTCCAAACATGTAAAAAGATTTAGATCCTATGGCTAAAGCTTCAACAGTTGAGCCATTGCCAATCCGGACTCTAATATCTTGAGAATGCAAGCTGCTACTGTTTGCTAGTTCCTGCATATCATTAGAAATGTGAGAACTGCACGATATCTAAAACCCAAAGTGTAGATGAACTATAAGTATCATCGAATCTAAATAACAAGATATGGACATACCTTAGAAGGTGTATCCTTCTTGTCCTTCAGAGAAGCAAGATACTGCAGGCGGTTCCTTTTCAGTGCCCATCCTTTTGGCAATGGAAACACTTTCCTTTGCCTTCATCGCCTTTAGTCTTCCTTTTGCTTAGCTATTTTCTTGGAAGGACCAGGAATCGAGGTTTCTTTTTCTTATTGCCTTTCTTCTTGTTGGACTTTCCAGTGAGAAGAAGATGCAACCAAAGCTACCTCTTTTCCTTTATTACATGGCATATTCTTTTGGGCAATAACCAGCATGTTGAGTAATTCAGCTAAGGTGCATTCCTGTTTAGTCATATGGAAATTTGTCACAAAATTCCCAAAAGACTCAGGAAGGGACTGAAGGATCAAATCCGTTTGTAGTTGGAAATCCATGTTGCAGTCAAGATGTTCCAACTGCTCAATCAGCCAAATCATCTTGTGGACATGATCCCCAACATTCTGTCCCTCAGACATCCTCATACGGAATAACTGTTTAGATATCTCATACCTAGCATTCCTGCTGTGCTCACCATACAACTCTTGTAGGTGAAGGAGGATCTCACTAGCACTCTGCATGTTCTCATGTTGCTTCTGTAACTCATTACTCATGGAAGCAAGCATGTAACACTTAGCTCTTATATCATGCTCCTTCCACTTGTCCAAAGTATCATGTTCCTCTTGTGTGGCCTCTGGAGGTAAGGGACCAGGAACATTTGAATCTAGAACATATCCTATATGTTCAAGGTTCAGGACAAGTTACAAATTTCTTAGCCAATCAGACAGATTAGGTCTTGTCAACCTGTTGTGATCAAGTATGCTTGCAAGGATATTGGATGGTGGTGGTTGTTTTGTGCTCATTATTATCAGAAAATTAATTGCAGAAAATAACCAGATTAATTAGTAAATGTATCATGTAATTAACCAAAATGATTTTGGTCTTTTAATCAAATTGGTCCTCCCACTAACTTAGCGAATCCTACACTTCCAAAGTAGAAAACGGAAATCCTAGTTGGATGGATTTCTAGTGGGTGATTGAATTCTTATAATTCTATTGATCATCCTCAGGTACATCCATTATTGGAATTACAATAAACTATAAGTGAGCAACTCCTTGCCCATCACATCTCATGTGAGGTTCAATTCTTTTACTAGCCCCTAATGCTCAAAATCTCAGGTACATCCAATATTGACTTATCTTGCATTAGTTAAGTTGATCCCATTGAGCCAGTAATTATGCAAATAATTTTAATGTCCTCAGGTACATCCAATATTGGCCACCAAACCATTTACATATTTACAACATCTCATGCTTAACAATTATTCTTAAGAAAATCTCTTAAATTAATTGCATCTCATGCAACTATTTAAAATTTCTTAAAATAATTGCCCCAATGGAGGGCTTATGTTATAATTACTTTAATTATAGCATTTCCAACTTAATCATTTGTTTGGAAGATTTTATAGCCATCCTAATTACTATTAAGGTCTCACTTTGCACATTATCCATTTAGCATGCATATATCATATAATTGCATACATTCCCATACATCTCATGCATTCATGGATAAGCGATAAATATGGTATGATCATGGACTTTCTAAGGGATTCAATTGAGCCACCAAGAATTGAATCAGGGCATTCCTAGGTGCATTTCATTCATTCATTTTACAAGAGTTGCTGAAGGAGTACATAATCAACACTTGATATTGAATTCCTCCCACTGGTCCCACCAATGCTCTTGACCTCCTTGAACTTCTTGCAATCCAATATTACATAGTAATCCTTGGCATACCAAGGCGAATTTACAAGAACTTAAATAAATGAAATTACAACCCAAAATATTACAAACTTAATAATACATGCCCAAAATAAATTAAAATAAATTAATTAATTTACAATCCCAAAGAAACATAAAAGAAATAAATCCAATCACATTGGTCTTTTATAGTCCATGATCATCCATCATGCATATCACTATTTAACAATTAAATAAAACATACATTCTTAAATTAAATTGAATATCTCATATTCAACTTAAAATTCCAGATTTGAATATGATTCAAATAAATTTAAAAATTCAGATTTGAATCTCATTCAAACAAATTTAAAAATTCAGATTTGAATCACATTCAAACAACTTCAAAAATTCAGATTTGAATCACATTCAAACATTTTTTTAAAAAATCAGATTTGAATCACATTCAAATATTTTTTAAAAAATCAGATCTGAATTTTATTGAATCAATTTTAAAAAATCAGATTTAAATATGATTCAAACAACTTTAAAAATTCAGATTTGAATCTCATTCAAACAACTTTTAAAATTCAGATTTGAATCACATTCAAACATTTTTTAAAATTCTGATTTGAATCATAATTTAATTGTGTGATTAAAACAACTAATTAAACACTTTAATTAGTCAAAGAATAGGCCTTAGATCATACAACAATTGCAGAATTAAAAGCCAAACCTTGAATCACCCATGGAACCATTGTTGCCGCCACCAATGGTGGCTTCTCCATGTGTGACGCCACATCTCATGATCCAACCAGCAATGAATCTCTTGATCTCATGATCAAACACACAATTAAATTATATAATCAACAATCTAAATGGCAAATATAGTGGCTCTGATACCAATTGAAGGCAGGCGTGAAAAACACAAGATTATACCTTTGAATTCAAAAATTTTCACCTCGGTTCACAAGCACAATGACATATTTTTTTTTATCTATTTGATTTCAATGATAAGAAACATATTAAAAATATTTTAATATGTTTTTGGATCTGTATTTTACATTTTTGATTTTAATATTTATCAGATTAATTTTATAACCATAGATAAAAACAAGAACGATTACACTAACCTCTTGATGTCTCGCAATGAGTCTGCGCCTTTGAGATTCGTCTTGAGGACACGGATGTTGTCCCTCTAGCTTGTCCACAACAAGAACACCTATGGCATACATTTAAAAGCTTTTTAAGCCTTTACTAATATTTAGAAATTCAAGTTCTGCCTTTTAAGAGATTAGAGAAGCAAACAGGACACTATAAACAAATTCTAGTGTTCTAAATTAAAGATATTGATGGCTAATCTCTTTGAATTGATGAGAGATGAAGAGAAATAGCTGGAGAGGCTCAAAGTGGCGTGACATATGAGAGGAGAGGCTGCTGGTTGTGTTTTCTTTCATAACCCCACTTAAATAGCTAGGTTAACACATTAAACCCTCGCCACATGTCAACTTTTGATTAGCTCGAGGTTTAAGTGACCCAATCACATTGTGCCAAGTGTCAAACCTATATTTAATCTTGATTTTAATCATCTTACATGATTAAAATTATTTGGCAAGCTTATGTGTTATGCCATGTGTCACCATCTCATGGTGCCACGTGTCACACCGCAAAATGACCAAAATGCCTCGTGTCTTAATTTTGAGTTCTTAACCCAAAATAATTATTTTCTTCTTCTAATTAATTTATATCAAATATAAATTAATTAATTAATCTCTATTAATTAATTTTCATCAATTAAATTCATATTTAAACACTTTAAATATAAATTTAATTTATATTACACATCCAATAATCTAGATTTGGTTTCAAGTCATGCTAGGGACTTTGCAATTTTATTGCAAACCAAATCTATTTAATTAATCAATTAAACTCTTTAATTAATTAATTAAATCATATTTAAATAGGTGATAACTTGTGTATGTGTGTGACTTACTAGGCTCATCACTAATTGGCAATGAGACATGATATCAACTCTTAATATCATCGAACTCTTTCTTACCATAAATGATTTCTCTAAATCATTTTATGAACCTCATAGACCATGGTTAACACCTAGCATAGCATGCCATGGCCACCCAATTAGTAATAAGATTTACCTTAAATGAACCTATAATCATATGTTACCATGCACTAGAATCTCTCTCACATAAAAATCCCAACTCAAGCCGGAGTCATGGTTTATGTCAAACTCCATTTCCTATGAATATTATGTTCTCTTTTAATTCCAGTTCTTGATTAAAAGATTTTTCTCATCGTAAACTCTTTTACGAATAAATCTATCTGTCTGGCCAGAACTTGAAACATCAAGAACAATTAAATGAACATAGGATTTTATCTCTATTTACTTAGAGGAACAGATTCCTTCTTGATCAACACCTACCTCCATATATAACTAGCAGAGCCAACACATGCCCATATACCCATACATAGTACAAGTATGAAAGCAGATCAAACTCAAACTACCTATATACAAGATAACGTGCTATCTCAGTCTAAAGATTATATGCATCGATATGATTTATGACAAAACATTGACAAGAGTAAACTCCATGTGCTTGTCATAAGTGTCACCGGTCTGCCTACTTATCATTTATAAGTGCCTATCATGTTTGTTATATGGCATGAGACTCACCATTCCATCTTATTTATATCTCATATAAATAACTTGGGAACAAACATGAATACAATCTTTCTGGATAAGTCATGTCCTTATTATGAAGTATCCTCGATTGTGAACCTATTTATGATACTTTGTGCTAGAAATATTGTCACTCATATTCTTAACAACTTAAGAATAATATTTCTAACAAAATATCAATGGACCTTTTCTATTACACATAAATATATTATGTAAACGGAAAAGTGGAAATGCCTTTTATTAATAAAATATGTACAAGATACATACTAAATGATATGCTCTAGGGCATACTACTAACAATAGTAGGACCTGGAACGAATCTAGGAGCACTAATGCAATCTTTTGCAATATGGCCCTTGCCTCCACAGTTAAAATAGGCTCCTGTTGCCTAATAACATTCTCCCCCATGAATCTTGCCATAAGTCTCACAGGGACGGGGAGGTTGTTAACCCCTGCTCAACTGTTGACAAGACCTAGGGGGTCTCTGTCCAGAGAATCGGCCCCTTCCAAACTTTCCACCTCAACCTCTACTAGGTCCACCAAATTTCTTCCTCTTCCTAGAAGTACCACTAGGACTTGGCTCTACTGATTTTTCCCCCTTGTCTTTCTTTGATTTTTCTTTTGTTGGGGTCGCTTTTGATTCAATTCTTTCCAACTCAAGTGCCTGAGAGATGACCTCTGAGAAATTACTATGTCTTAATCCCACAACTTGCATCCAAAGGCTGGGCTTTAAACCCGTCTCAAATCTCTTGCACCTTTCCTTGCTGGTAGAAAGGAGACTCCCAGCATAGTGGCTTAAGCGGGAGAACTCCCTCTCATATTCTGCCACTGTTCTGTTACCTTACTTCAAACTCAGAAATTCTTGTAGTTTCTGATCCACATATGCATCTGGGATGTATTTTTGTCTGAATTCTCTTATGAAGTCATCCCAGGTCAGTATTGGTGGTTCAACTAAGCTGTGGGGGATGTCTTCCACCAATCATATGCATCCCCTTGCAGTAGTGACACAGAGTATTTAAATTTTAGCTCATTTAGTTAGTGCAGCTTCTTGAACACTCTGTCCATTCTTTCCAGCCATTGCTCTGCCTCTAGTGGGTCTACTATACCCTCAAATTCCAAAGCCCCATACTTCAATAGCTTGTCATACTGTTTAACTGGAGCTTAAGGTTGCACCACAGTAGTCTGGGGTAGAGCTTGAGTAGGCATACCCCCAGCCATTTGTTGAAACATAATAGCTATCTGTTGGGTGAATTGTGCAGGTGACTGTGGCATTTGTGGGACTGGTGCCACTAACCCACTGACATTTTGTAAAGCTGGGGCTTCCCCTTGTGCTTCAACTTCAATAAATTGCTCAACTGAGCGATCCCCTTCTTTCAATTCAATCTGGAGTAGGATATCTCCTGAACAAGTAAAACATGGAGATTTCCCTCCGTTAGTTCATATTTATGATGTAATGCACTGTCTATAATAAATAAGGACATTGAGCAGTTGTACTTAACAAGAAAAAACACAAATTCGTAAGTTAAAACACACTTCAAAAATTTGCTCTGATACCACTAAAACATGTCACACCTTACCCCTCTATAAGGCATAACGTGATCCCGTAGAATACCTAATGAACTACCGAACTTCACCTACCGATAACTCATTAAGTACCCTACAAGAGATTTTAAAACAATTTTCTTACTTTTATAAGTGGTGAGCATTTTCTAATAGGTATTAAAAAATCTATTCGAAGTTTTAAGACTAGTAAAAATTTTTGTCCCATTTTATTTTTCCACAAATTTTATAAAAATTTCGGTAGAGTGTCGTCTGTATTTTGAGAAAACAGTTCTTCAAATACCTGTAAAAAGCACTTCCAAAGATTTATCTCAATAACTTCATCATTTCAACATCCATCCCAACCAAATTCAACATGATTTCTCAATTTCCAAAATTCAATATCATCAAAATACTATAATTCACTTTCATTCAAACTAAAACAAAATAGTTCCATTCTTATTTCAATAAAGATAAAATAATTTATATACATCATTATAAAAATTTACATTACGAAAAATCCAAACTAAAATTTATTATAAGTTTTATACAACTCCATACAACTTTATACAACTTTATACAACTGCTCATAACTAATTTTACATGTCCATATAATTACATACATAAAAATAGTTTTTACAATCAGGGTATAAAATATACCCGTTAGAACTTTAGGGTAGGTCGCTCCATAATTCTCAGCAGCTCACTCTGCTGCTCCTCTAGTCTCTATATATGCGACAGCAATAATAGCTATCGCTGAGTACTAGGACTTAGTGGTGCACAACACACTAAAATAATATTTATGCAGAATTTAAAACATATTTATTCAAAAATTAAACTGAACATGCGATATTAATACAAAGCATGATTTACAAGATTTTAGTTTAAACAATTTTATTTCAAAAGTCTCAAAACCATTTACATAAAAATACACAGTTATATCATGCCATTCGAAACAAATATCATCTCAACAGCCAGAGGCTAAGGAGAAGTCGCATCACAAGGCTAGCTAGCTCAAATATATGGGAACTCATTCTTTTTCTTCTTCTACTGGCACACACCTCAACACTTCAGCCAGAGAAGGAATCAAAATTCAAAACTGATTTCCCCCACTAGTCATGCTAGTGAGGTGTTCAAATATATGGTTATGACACTGTGGTTTCAAAACTTATCTTAACAATTTACTAAACATTTGATGCCATTTCAAATATATACAATTAAACTTTCAAAAATTTAAATTAAAAGCATAATACATATTTCATGCACTTTGTAAATGAATTTTAAAGCATATTGATGTTATGCACAAACCTTAAGCGAGTCGCCTGTTGGCCTTAACTCGATCCCTCAGATTCTTTCCCGGTATGCTTTTCCACTAAAACACACAGTTTCACAGTGTTTCAGTCTCATAACTCATTATAAATCCAAAAATAAATTCAAATTCACTTGTACCAAGCTTTAATATGCTAAACTTAGCGTTCTTTAAATTTTGTATTTCGGGGTTACTATTCATGACACTATTCAAGTCAATTTGTTGACTTTCTAAGGCTTAATAGGTATAGGAATTCCAACTATACTCACATACCACATTTTGGTCAGCAATTTTATTGGTTTTGGTTGTTTTCTTAAAACTTAAGTCTTTTAGGTAAATTTGCAAATTTTCAGTTTTGGTGTCTTATGTTGCACTGTTCCATTGGTCATTTTGCTGTTAGAATTTGGCAAAATTTTCTTCGTAGAAAATGTTCCCTATTGTATTAAATTTATTCTTCTTTTTGAATCACTCCAATTGGAGTTTTGTAGCTCAAGTTATAGCCATTTGAATCATGGCTTCCGGATTGGACTTAACCTAGATTTTCTGGATAAATTCTGGTTCTAGCAGTTTTAGGTCACCAACTTTGGGTAGCTAAATGACTTGGTTAAGGGCGAAATTTAGGTTTGTGTTCTTTATAAAATTTTTAGGTCTATATCTCATCTTTCCACTGGTAAAATTCAGGTCATTTAGACCTGCTAAGCCCAAGTTATGGCCAAATGAACAAATATTGTTCATTTGATCATTTCTGTACAGGTCAGATTGCCTAATTCGGATTTGGTCAATTTGTTCACTAGGTTTTAGTCACTTTTTGGGCATGATTCCTAAATTAAAAATGTGTCATTTTGTGTCTAGTTTCATTCCCAATTGGACTCACACCAATTGGGCTTGCAAATTTTTAGTTTTGGTCCCTGAAAGGGACCTTGGTCATGCTGCCTGCATGCTGCTCACATCCAATCCGAATCTAAACCTAATTCTAACACTTCCAACATACATCAATTGGTCAAAAATGACCATTTCTCAACTCCAACAAGGTCAAACACATCATTTAACAAATTTTCACATTTTTGTCTTCCAAACCTTAGGTGCCAAAACCCTAACTACACTAATTGTTACATTTAATTAATTCTAAGCATACTAACATCACTCCATCACTCAATTAAGCTTCCTAACATAATTAATTGAGCTAAAACACTTCAACATGTCCTAACCCCATGGCTGCCAAATTCTCACTCCCATTATTCAAGCATAGTTTTCTTTATTTCTAATGAAATTTCATCACATTTAAACTTAAATTCATGGATTTGATAAAAATCTAAGCTTGAAGTTACACTTACCTCAATTTGTGAATTCACTAGTTCTTTAATTCTCCACTTTCCTCTTCCTTTTTGTTCACAAGATGCTTATCAAGATCCAAGAATAAGATTTACTTAAAGGAGTTAGGGAATTTATAGAATAAAATCAAGCTTTTGAAAGCTTGAGATGTGTGTTAATGGTGGAAAGGAATGAGAGAATTGAGAGAGAAAGGGAGGGACAGCAAGGAGAAGATGAGAGGATAAAAAAATTGTTTTTCTTTTTAATTTTAACTTTATTAATGTCACAATTATCTCTAATTTTCATAATTTACAAATTTAAAGTAATTAGGTAATGTATGATGTCATACTCCTATTTTATTTTCTTTTCTTTTTCCTTTACTTTTCTATTAGTTCTTTAATTTAATTCCCGATTCTGAAATTTTCTTTTTTTCGATTTTATTTGACAGTTAGGTCAAGAGTCATCTCTTGGGGTCAATTGACTAAATTGCCCCTCATCGATTCGATCCGATTTGCAAATAATTCAATATTTCTTCCAGATCCCTAACCTAATTATTTGACTAGCTTAACAATTCTTTTTTCGTGATTTTCTCTTTTTCACTATGTTCGCAATAGTCCTAAGGATCGCAGCGTCACATTTTACTGTTCGAAATTTGAGTTTAAATCGACTTCGCAATCCTTCCCGAGAAGGTCACCCATCGCTGTGACTCTCGGCTCATTTAACTTCTTATGTTCTGTTTTTCTTATTTATACTTAACTAATTGACAATTACTAATTATTTGTGTTCAGGGCTTATCTAGTTGTCTTAAGTGTGGTTCTAATCCCCTAAATTATCCGGACCGACATCGATCACCGGAATAGTGAAATATACTAAACTATACAAATAGCGGTGTTACATGCCAAATATATTTTAAGCTTGAGTTGATTTTCATCGTGGCATTACATTCATTTTGATTTCTTGCATTAGATTTGTATTTAACATTATTATCTAAATAATAATGTAATACCCCTATGTTCGGTAGTGCGTTCTACTGTTTCAGTGACCAGTGTTGTCCGGATAGCTAGGATGCCTAGAACTACACTTAGATATGGGTGAGGAGACATAAAATAATGAAATACAAGAAAATCAAAGGAAAAATAATAGCAATGAAATGTAACCAAGTTAAACGAGCAGAGAACCCTAGTGATGGGTAACCGCACCGGGAAGTTGCGACATGGATCGTTGACTAGCCCTGGACCGCGAGGAATCCTGGAAAATATTTTTAAGACATAATTAAAGGCCTATTGAAGTATAAATATCATTAGAAATATCAAAGAAAAATTAATTAATTAGTACAAAGAAAAATGAGAAATCGAGAAAATGATAAAACTCGGTGTTACCGAAAAATCGGGAATGCAACCCGAACAGGGGCATTGTGGTCATTTGATACCGCGAGTTGTCTTTTGACCTAAATGTCCATTAAAAATAAATGATATTACACTTAGAAAATGTCATGAAAATTTAAATTGGTGGTACATAATTTAAATAGCAAACGATAGGAGTTAATTGTGGGAATTTGGAAACTTTAGAATAAATAAGCATTAAAATGTGTAATGGTGCTCCACTAACTCCACTTAAGTGGACCACTAAACATATTATGGAAAAAATAACTCATCTTCCTCACCTTGCCAAAACCAGCCGAAACCAAGAGGAAGAGAAACCTCCATAGCCAAAGCTTCCAAGCTCTATGCAAGCTTCACTCCTTCATCTTCAAGCCTTGATCCTTACATTTTCCTTCACTAAAGTTGTTCTACACAATTTGGGCAGTAGATAGACAATAAGAAAATTAAGTTTTGGTGAGGTTTTGAAGAATTTCATAAGTGGTAAGTATGTATTTTTAATTCTTGTTTCGTTAAACTTTGAATGGGTGTTGTGGGTAGTTGATTTGTGGAAGGATTTTTGAAGTTTGATGAGTTAATGGAGAGGTACATTTTGGCAGCCATGGAACTTCAATAAGAACAGTTTATACTTTCTTGTAAATAGTGGTTTGAATGATGATTTATAGGTTTGATTGTATAGTACTTGAATTTCATGTGTAAGGTATGATTTTGGAAGCTTGGAAGCTAATTGAAGGAGATGTACAAATTGGCAACTTTGAAGTGGAGATCAAAATGTGATGTTTCATGGTTTGGTTTATAGAATTATATTGTTGAATTATGGTGCTTGTTATGGCAGCATGTATATGTGTATAAAGGTTTGAATTTGGACATGTAAATGAGCTATGTCATGTGGTTAAATTGTTTATAATTGGACTTGGAAAATTCTGGGTTATAGAGTGCATATTGAGAACGGTTATAAGCTACCAAAATGACGAAAAATGAGTTTCTAAATGTGTTAATGTTATGGTACAAACTAGAATTGGCATGGAAGAGTGACTTGGTAAGCATAGGATGTGTAATTGGTAAAGGGTGAACAATGTACAATAGGGCAGTGTATGTTTTAGCTTAGAACATTAAGTGTGTGACTCGAATTGGTATGAGACCAATTGGAGGTGAAACTAGGCACAGAAAGTGCCAAATTTCATGAAGGAAGCTTACCAAAATTCTACTTAGAAGATGACTTGAAAAATTACCAAATCCGGATTAGTGCTTTGAAAACCTGAAAATTGACCATTTGGGCAGTAGTTAGTATTTTGACCATAACTCACTCAAAACATGTCCAATTGACCTGAAATTTTTACCATAAATAGTTGAGATATATATCTACAATTCTTATGAAGACACCAAAGCCCAGAAATGGCCAGAACTAAGCCCAATAGCTTGCACAATTTTAGGTCCAAAAATTGGCTGAACCAAAAGTGACCTAAAAAATGACCTAAAGCTACCATTTTGGTACATTTTGTCCCGCATTTGTAAATTGACCATAACTTGGTCTACACAACTCAGAATGACCTGAAAGTTTGCCCCACGTGCAATAAGACATAGACCTACAAGTTTTTAGTTTTGATCGAAACCCAAAAACCAAGGGAACTAGGTCATCCGGCTAGGTCAAATTAGTATACCGGAATCCAACAAATTGCAATAAAATGCAATATACATGAAAATAAATTGGGTAACATGTACCAACACTAAAATGCTATTAAATATGATACATTGGTAACATTAAAACCTAATTCACATAGACTGCATCGACGGTCAACATCTTAGGTTGACTAAGGAAATAATAGAATTCAGTAAGTTAATTATTAAGCTTTATTCTTAGAGACAGTTTAAATGAGTGCTGAAACACTTCAAATTGTGTGTTTCAGTTAGCAAAGACTCAGGGAAGGGGAAGGAAACATTGAGTCAGGGCCAAGCGACAGTTATCAGAGATTTGTGCATAACAGTTATTTCTTTGAATTTTCAATTAAAATAAATTATGACTATTTGTATATTATTGTTTTAAATTGTGAAAATTTGTTTGATTGATATTTAATGGATACTTATTGATTGAAAAGCATTGTAAATGGTTTGAAACCACAGCTATCATGTATATTGATTGAATTCCTCGTTAGGCTTGTCTAGTGGGATGAATTGAATTCCCTCTCTGGCTGAAGTGTTGAGGTGTGTGCCTGTTGAGGACGAATAGAATGAGTACTCATATTATTGCTAGCTAGCTATGTTATTCCTCACTAGCCATCGGCTTTTAGGATGAATTGAATTCCTCACTAGCCATCGGCTTTTGGGATGAATTGAACTTTGGCAACATGATTAAGCTGTGTGTGTATGATTTATTGATATTTATTGTGATATTGTGAAATGGAGTTTAAATTCTTATTGACATTCACTGTCTTTGAATTTAACTATGGTTTTAAATATCCACTATTTATATGACTTATGATTTGTGATTTAAAGTTGTATTTGATTAATGTTGTGCACCACTGAGATAATGGCTCAGCGATAGCTTTTCATTGCTGTCGCAGGTAGACAGACTAACAGGGTAGCAAACTAGGCTGCTAGTGCTATAGTGAGAGATCATCGGGTATATTGAAATACCATATTTTGCATTTTGTATTGTAATGTATGTTCACAGTATGTATATAGTATTCTTGGTTTTGAGCAGTTGTAAATTAAAATTGTACATTGAAGTTGTAAAATAAATTGTAAATTATTTTGGTTTGTAAATACTGTGATATATTTCTTTTATCTCAGCCTTTGAAAACACTAAAAAATTATTGTGGATTTGAGTTGACAAATGTTGAGAAACATATTGTGTTGATTAAATGTTGGAGTTTGAGATTGAGAAATATATTTGAAGTGCCTTTTATAGGTTTTTGAAGAACTGTTTTATTCAAAATACAGATGGCACTCTACCAAAATTTTTACATAAATTACTAATAATTCAAATGTGTTAGCTGTTTCACTTCAATTCAAATTTTTTTTTTTAACACCTGTAAATAGTGCTCACCGCTGTAAAAAGAAGTAAGAAAAGTTTTAAAATCCCTTGTAGTTTATTTAATGGGTTACCAGTGCACGAAGTTGGTAATTCATTAGGTATACTACGGGATCATGTTATGCCTTATAGAGGGGTAGGGTGTGACAAATAAAGTCCATCATGCATATAACTCGAGCTAGCATATTCATTTCCAAAATAAATATTGCAAACATCATTTGTGAACTAAAATTCATAACCATTTCTACTCAAACTAGATATAAAAATGATGTTCTTAAAAGCATCAGGTACATACAAAATATTATTTAAATACAAAACATATCCATACGTATACAAAGATTTAAATCCTATGGCTAAAGCTTCAACAGTAGAGCCATTGCCAATTCGGAGTCTAACATCTTGTGTCTGCAAGCTGCTGCTACTTGCTAGTTCGTGTATGTCATAAGTAATGTGAGAACTAGCACTAGTATCTAAAACCTATGCTGTAGATGAACTATGAGCATCATCAGAATCTAAATAATAAGATATAGACACACCTTCTGAAGGTTTATCTTTCTTGTCCTTCAGAGAAGTAAGATACTTTGGACAGTTCCTCTTCCAATGATCATCCTTCTGGCAGTGGAAACACTTTCCTTTGCCTTTATCAACTTTGGTCTTGCCCTTCTATTTGGCTATCTTCTTTGAAGGTCCAGGAACTTGAGGCTTTTTTTTCTTATTGCCCTTCTTCTTCTTGGACTTTCCAGAAGAAAAAGATGCAACTAAAGCTACCTCTTTTCCTTTATTGCCCGGCATATTCTTTTAGATAATAACCAGCATGCTAAGCAAGCCAGCTAGAGTGCATTCTTGCTTAGTCATATGGAAATTTGTCACAAAATTCCCAAATGACTCTGGTAGGGATTGAAGGATCAAATCCATTTGCAGTTGGAAATCTATGTGAAAATCAAGATGTTTCAGCTGCTCAGTGAATCGAATCATCTTGTAGACATTATCTCCTACATTTTGTCCATCTGACATCCTCATGTGGAATAGCTGCCTAGATATCTCATATCTAGCATTCCTGTTGTGCTCACCATACAACTCTTGCAGGTGAAGAAGGATCTCATTTGCACTTTGTATATTCTCATATTGCTTTTGTAACTCATTAGTCATAGAAGCAAGCATGTTTCTAGCTCTCATATCATGCTCCTTCCACTTGTCCAAAGTCTCTTATTCCTCTAGAGTGGCCCCTGGAGGCAAGGGACCAGGAATCTTTGAATCTAGAACATATCTAATACGTTCTAGGTTTAGGACAAGCTTTAAATTTCTGAGCCAATCAGAAAGGTTAGGTTTTGTCAACCTATTATGACTAAGTATGCTCGCAAGGATATTGGATGGTGGTGGTTGTTGTGTGTTCATTATTATTAGAAAATTAACTGTAGAAATAACAAAATTAATTAGGAAATGTATCAAGTAATTAACCAAAATGATTATGGTCTTTTAATCAAATTGGTCCTCCCACTAACTTGGCGAATCCTACACTTCCAAAGTAGGAAACGAAAATCCTAGTTGGATGGATTTCTAGTGGGTGATTAAATTCTTATAGTCTTATTGATCATCCTCAGGCACATCCATTATTGGAATTACAATAAACTGCAAGTGAGCAACTCCTTGCCCATCATATCTCATGTGAGGTTCAATCATTTATTTAGTCCCTAATGCTCAAAATTTCAGGCACATCCATTATTGATTTATCTTGCTTTAGTTAAGTTGATCCCATTGAGCTAGTAGGCATGCAAATAATTTTTAATGACCTTAGGCACATCCATTATTGGCCACCAACCATTCACATACTTACAACATCTTATGCTTAACAATTATTCTCAAGAAAATCTCTTAAATAAATGCATCATATCCGAGCTCATATAGCTAATAATGCAAGTATTTAAAATTTCTTAAAATAATTGCCTCAATGGAGGGCCATGATATAATTACCATAATTATACCATTTCCAACTTAATCATTTGTTTGAAAGATTTTGTGGTCAGCTTAATTACTATTATGGTCTCACTTTGCACATTATCCAATTGGCATGCATATATCATATACTTGTATACATTCATACACATCTCATACATACATGGATAAACAAATAATATGGTATGATCATGGACTTTCTAAGGGATTCAATTTTGAGCCACCAAGAATTGAATCAGGGCATTCCTAGGTGTATTTCATTCATTCATTTTACAAGAGTTGTTGAAGGAGTACATAATCAACCCTTGATCTTGATTTCCTCTCACTGGTCCCACCAATGCTCTTGACCTCCTTGTTCTTCTTACAATCCAATTACATTGTAACCCTTATCATACCAAGGTGAATTTATAAGAATATGGACTTAAAGTCCTTAAATAAATGAAATTACGTCCTAAGTTATCATAATATTTATGATACATGCCACTAAAATAAATTAATTATTTTATATCCCAAAGAAAAATTAAAATAAATAAATAAATCCATCACATTAGTCTTTTATTGTCTATGATCATCCATCTTGCATATTTAAAATTTAATAATTAAATAAAAATATAAATGCTTAAAAATTAAATTGAATATCATATTCAACAAAATTCAAATTTGAATCTTATTCAAATAAATTTAAATTTAGAAACCCTTTTCCAAATTTAATTCCATGAAAAAAATTTTCATAAATTAATTGTGTAATTAAAATTCATAATTAAACCATTTAATTAGGTTTGTGCTCATTTATGGGCCTTAAATTACACAACTATTACTTAATGGGCCCTAAAATCAAGCCCAAAAAAGCCCAACACGCCCCGAAAACAAAGAACACAGCCCATGTAATGTTTACATGGCCTGGGGCACGTGAAAACACAGGCTAGGCAATGATAACGCTGAAGGACATGGGGCGAGGCGAGCGACAACACGGCCTATGTAAGCTGAAACATGCCCTGGGCCGTGTAAAAATCCAGAACACGCCCAGGTCATGTTTCTTGCGGCAGTTTGGCAAAATTAGGTTTTTCTTGATACGAACCAACTTCAAATCAACTTAAATTCAACCCAATAACACAATTAAGCCTCATAGTCAATCTAAATGGCAAATATAGTGGCTCTGATACCAATTGAAGGAGTGGAAGCATGGATTAAAGGGCATTAGGAGCTTGAATTTCAAAAATCAATCTAGGGTTACATGCCACATGCTTGATTAGTTATGTGCCTAATCAATTTCCAATGCTAATTGCATACCAAAACACATTTTAGCATGCTTTAAGCTCTCATTTGCCATAATAGATTGTGAATTAACATTTAATTCAAATAAACCCTAACTAAAAGATGAGTTTTTATGTAACACCCCTATTTGCATAGCCTGGTACATTTTACTATTCTGGTGATCGGTATCGGTCCAGATAATTAAGGGGATTAGAATCACATCTAAGACACTTAAATAAGCCCTGAATGCAAATAATTAGTAAATGCCAAATAGTTAAGTATAAAGAAGAAAAAAAAAGCATAAAAACTTAAATGAGTCGGGAGTTACAGCGATGGGTGACCTTCCCGGGAAATGACTATGAGGTAAGTCTTAACTCAAATTTTAAATCGAAAAATATGACGCCGCGGTCCTTAGGACTATTGCGAACACAGTGAAAAAGAGAAAATCACAAAAAAGAGTTGTTAAGCAGGTCAAATAATTAGGTTAGGGATCCGGAAGAAATATTGAATAACTTGCAAACCATATTGAACCAGCGAGGGGCAATTTGGTCAATTCACCCCTAGAGCTGACTCCTGACTTA
Organism: Hevea brasiliensis; assembly: GCF_030052815.1. Lineage (NCBI taxonomy): Eukaryota > Viridiplantae > Streptophyta > Magnoliopsida > Malpighiales > Euphorbiaceae > Hevea > Hevea brasiliensis. Next base: position 76,614,539 of record NC_079497.1, on the reverse strand, counting down.
ATAGTCCAATAAAATCAGAGAAAAGAAAATTTTTTTAATTGGAAATTAAATTAAAGAACTAATGGAAAAATAAATGCAAAAGAAAAAGAAAAAAAGAAAAAAATTAGTTACATCATGCTTACATCATTATTGTGACATCATAAATGATATTTTGATTTTTCCCTATATAATTGACCAAGTCAATTCTTATTCAAATAAAACATAAATACATAAAATAAGAAAAAAGAAAATCATTTCCTTTCTTCTCCCATCAAGTTTCGGCTGCCCTCCCTCTTGCCATCTCCATGGATGAACCACCATGAAAGCTTGAATCCAAGCTTGATTCCAACCACTTAACCCTACTTTGACCCCAAATTTCTCCATTAGAACTTGATAACCTCACTTGAGAAGAGGATTGAGCAAGAAAGAAAGAAGAAAAGAGGAGTGGAATTGAAGATTGAACTTCAAAGTTTAAGATTAGTGAGTTAAATTGAAACTTTTAGTTTAATTCTTGTGTTCTTAATTCAATGAACCTAGAAATTAACTTAAAAATTAAAGAAAATTTTTATGGGGGGTCAAAGAAGAATTTCAGCCAGCCTTAGGTAGGGTTTGAAGTGTATGAAATTAGTACAATTAAATGGTTGTTTAAGGTGAATTAGGTGTATAAACATTAGATGTACACTTTGATTGCATTGAATTACACAAATGTGTAACTAGGGTTTTTAGCATTTTGAAAAATTGGAGAACTAGTTGAGAATTGGTCAATTGATGCTATTAACCTTACTTGAGTTTATGAAATGGTCAATTGTGACCATTTGTAGTATGTGTGAATTGCTAGAACCAAGTTTCAATTCGGATTGGTTAGGGTCAGTATGCTGACAGCTTGACCTAGGTCCCTTTCAGGGGCCAAAACTAAAAATTTACCAATCCAATTGGTGTGAGGTCAATTGGGAATGAAAATAGACACATAATGGACCATTTTTCATTTAGGAACCATGCCCAGAAAATGACATTAGGATAGTGAACAATTAGGCCAAATCCAGATTTGGGCACATTGCCCTGTACAAAAATGACCAAATAAATAATAGTTACTTAAATGACCATAACATGGTCTAGGAAGGCCCAAATGACCTTAATCTTATACCGATAGAAAGCTGAGACATACCCTACAACTTTCATGAAGAAAACAAGCCCAAATTTTGACCATAACCTATCTGAAAAGTCACCTGCAGTCAGCATACCAAAACTACCAGTATCTAGAAAATGCCAAGAATTCTGGGTAACACCAAATCCGGCCAGCCCCATTCAAATAGTCATATCTTGGGCTAAAAAACTCTAAATGGAGTGATTCAAAAAGGGAAATAAAGTTAAGACAATAAGGAACAACGTCTATGAAGAAAACTTAGTCAAATTTCAACAGCAACTTGACCAATGGAATAGTGCAAAATAGTCCTTTGTAGCGTTTTTAATGGGTTATCGATATACGGAGTCGGTAATTCATTAGGTATACTACGGGATCATGTTATTTCTTACAGAGGGGTAAGGTGTGACATGTTTTAATGGTATCAGAGTAAGTTTTTAAAGTATGTTTTGACTTGTGGATTTGTCTATTTCTTTAATAAGTGCAATTGCTCAATGTCCTTATTTGTTACATACAGTGCATTACATTGTAAATATGAACTAATGGAGAGAAATCTCCTCGTTTTATTTGTCCAGGAGATATCCTATCCTCGATTTGAAATGGAAGAAGGGAACCGCTCAGTTGAGCAATTTATAGAGGCTGAGGCAGAAGAGGAAGCCCCAGCTCTTCAAAATATCAGTGGTTCACTGGCTCAGTGGCACCAGCCCCACAAATGTTGTAGTTTCCTGCACAATTTGCCCAGCAGATTGCTGCGATGTTCCAACAGATAGCTGGAAGTATGCCTGCTCAAGCTCCACTTCAGTCACCTGTGGTGCAACCTCAGGCTCCAGCCAGGCAATATGACAAGCTATTGAAATATGGGGCTATAGAATTCAAGGGTACAGTAGACCCTTTAGAGGCAGAGCAGTGGCTGGAGAGAATGGATAGAGTATTCAAGAAACTGCACTGCCCGGAGAATTGAAATTTGAATATTCAGTGCCACTATTTCAAGGGGATGCGTATGACTAGTGGAAGACCATCCCCCACAGCTTGGTGGAACCTCCAGCATTGACCTAGGATGACTTCATTAGAGAGTTCAGACAGAAATATGTCCCAGATGCATATGTGGACCAGAAGCTACAAGAATTTTTAAGTCTGAAGCAAGGGAATCGGTCTGTGGCAGAATATGAAAGGGAGTTCTCCCGCTTAGGCCACTATGCATGGAGTCTCCTATCTACCAGCAGAGAAAGATGTAAGAGGTTTGAGACCGGTTTGAAGCCCAGTTTGAGGATGCTAGTGGTTGGATTCAAACATAATAACTTCTCTGAGCTCATCTCTCAAGCACTTGAGTTAGAAAGAATTGAGTCAAAAGGGGCACCAGTGAAAGAGAAAACAAAAAAGACAAAGAAATCAAAAAAAGAGAAAAGTGGAAAGGTAGTGGATCAAAGTTCCAGTGGCAATACTGGAAAAAGAAAGAAATTTTGGGGATCAGACAGAGGTGAATGGTTTGAAAGGGGCAAATTCTTTGGACAGAGACCCCTTAGGTCTGGTCAGTAGTCTACCAGGGGTTTATATCCTCCCCGCCTCTGTGAGACATATGGCAAGACTCATGGGGGAGAATGGTATTGGGCTACAGGAGCCTACTTTAACTGTGGAGGCACGGGCCATCTCGCTAAGGATTGCACCAGTGCCCGTAGATTTGGGCCAGCTCCTACTGCTGCAGAAGGGTCTATTCAGAGTTCTGCTACCAGAGGTTCACAACCGGATAGCAGAGGAAGAGGTAGAGGTAGAGGCAATGCTTCAGGCAGTTAGGGTACCATTATCCAATCAGCAAAAGGGAGTGCTCTAGCTAGAGTTTACATTATGAGACAGCGGGAAGAGGCTGAGACTTCCGATATTGTAGCCTGTACTTTCTCTTTCTCTGATCAAGATGTCTTTGTGTTATTTGATCCGGGTTCAACCCATTCGTATGTTAGTGCTAGTGTAGTTAGTTCTCTTGTGGTTCCGTGTGCTAAAATGGATTTTGAGGTGCTAGTAACAAGTCCATTAGGACAAGAGGTCAGAGTCAACAAAATGTATAGAGATTGTCCATTGGTGATCCAACGACATGTTTTTCTGTCAAATTTGATCGAAATGCCCTTCAAAGATTATGATATCATCTTGGGCATGGATTGGTTATCCAGACATCATGCAATGATTGACTATAGACTGAAGACAGTCACTTTTGGTCTCCCTCTGTACGGTGATGTGATAATACACGGGGAGAGGCAGTTATTGCCATCAAACATCATTTCGGCTGCACTAGCCAGGAAGATGATCAGAAAAGGGTGTGAAGCATACTTGACACATGTGTTAGACACCCAAGTAGGAAGTCCAGCATTAAGAGACATCCCTACAGTATGTGACTTTCCGGATGTGTTCCCTGATGAGTTGCTAGGATTACCTTCAGAAAGAGAGTTACAAATTTGAGATTCATGTCATGCCTGGTGTGGATTCAATCTCTATAACACCATACAAAATGACACCAACAAAATTGAAAAAGTTGAAAGTGCAGTTGAAAGAGCTACTTGACAAGGGCTTTATCTGCCCTAGTGTGTCACCTTAGAGAGTGCCAGTGTTGTTTGTTAAGAAGAAAGATGGCACTCTCCTCTTATGTATTGACTACCGGCAGTTGAATAAGGTGACAATAAAGAATAGATATCTATTGCTCCACATTAATGACTTGTTTGATCAGTTGAGGGGTGCAGCTGTGTTCTCCAAAATTGACCTGAGATCGGATTATTATCAACTAAAGGTGCAAGATCAGAGTATCCCTAAAACTACCTTTAGAAACCAATATGGCTATTATAAGTTCCTGGTCATGCCATTCAGGTTAACTAATGCTTCGACTGCTTTTATGGATCTGATGAATACTATATTCAGACCATACCTCGACTAGTTTGTTATGGCATTCATAGCTGATATATTGGTCTACTCGAGGAGTGCAGAGGAGCATGATAGACATCTGCAGATTATACTGCAGACTTTGAGGGAGAAACAGTTATACGCCAAATTGTTAAAGTGTGAATTTTGGCTGAAAGAAATATCCTCCTTGGGGCACATAGTATCAGCAGAGGGCATCAAGGTAGATCCAAGTAAGATAGAAGCTGTCCTTAATTGGAAGCCACCCAAAAATATCACAGAGATTTACGGTTTTCTGGGTTTAGCTAGATACTACCATCGGTTTGTGAAGGGGTTCTCCACGTTGGCATCTCCATTGACTAAGTTACTTCAAAAAGATGTGAAATTTCACTGGACGGATAAATGCCAATAGAGTTTTGATGAGTTGAAGAAATGTTTGACTAAAGCTCCAGTCCTTACTTTACCTACCCCGGGTAAAGAATACACAGTTTACAGTGATGCTTCTCATAATGGGTTAGGTTGTGTACTGATGCAAGAGCAGAATGTCATTGCTTATGCATCCCGTCAGCTAAAACGGTATGAGAGGAATTATCGGACACATGACTTAGAGCTAGCAGCTATTGTGCTCACTCTTAAGATCTGGAGACACTATTTGTATGAGGAGAAGTGCTACATCTACACAGATCATAAGAGTTTGAAGTATCTGGGTACTCAGAAGGAGTTGAATTTAAGATAGAGGAGATGGTTAGAGTTGATAAAAGACTATGATTGTCTTATAGACTATCAGCCAGGGAAAGCTAATGTGGTGGCTGACACCTTAAGTCGTAAGACTATAGCAAGTCTATGGGTTTCTCCTTTGTTTATGGTATATAGGTTGAGAGTATTGCATGCCAGCTTAGAGATTAATGATGAGGGGCAGACAGTAGTTGCATGGCATGTACAGCCAGTGTTGATTGATCAGATCAGAATGGCTACTCAGAATGATCAAAAGTATCAAAAGCTATTAAAAGAAGTCAGACAGGGCAAGAAACCAGAATTCTCAGTGAGAGATGACGGCCTATTATTACACCAGAGCAGAATGTGCATTCCTAAGGATGTTGACTTGAGACAGATCATTTTGAAGGAAGCACATGAGTCTCATTTTGCTATGCACCCTGGTGGCACGAAAATGTGTAGAGGGCTCAAAGAGCACTACTGGTGGATGGGTATGAAAAGAGACGTGGCAGAATTTGTTTCCAAATGCCTAACTTGTCAGTAAGTGAAGGCAGAGCATCAAGTACCTGCTGGTTTGTTACATCCACTACCAATACCGGAATGGAAATGGGAGAGATTAACGATGGATTTTGTGATGGGACTTCTGAGGAGACCCAGTCTGCTCATTTTCTACCTGTACCGGAATGAAAATGGAGAGATTAACAGACTGACCAAGTCTGCTTATTTTCTACCTGTCCGGATGGACTATAGTTTAGAATGATTGGCCAAGTTGTACATTGATGAGATAGTAAGACTGCATGGAGTGCCAGTATCCAACATATCAGACAGAGATCCTAGGCTCACTTCTAGATTCTAGATTAGTCTTCAGAGAGCCCTAGGAACTAGATTGAACTTCAGCATGGCATTCCACCCACAGATAGATAGCCAGTCTGAGAGAGTAATTCAGATCTTGGAGGACATGCTACGGGCTTGTGTGATTGAGTTTGAGGGCAGTTAGGACACACACTTGCCTTTAATTGAGTTTGCTTACAACAACAGCTACCAATCAAGCATTGGAATGCCTCCATATGATGTTTTGTATGGCAAAAAATATAGAACCCCATTGTGTTGGGATGACATGGGTGAAAGAAAGATGATTGGGCCAGAAATTGTTCAGCAGACTGAAGAGAAAATCAGATTGGTTAGGGATCGATTCAAAGCTGCATCAGACCGTCAGAAGTCCTATATTGATCTGAAGAGAAGGGATATTGAATATGCGGTGGGTGACAAAGTATTCCTCAAGGTTTCCCCTTGGAAGAAAATTATGAAATTCGGCAGAAAGGGGAAACTGAGTCCTCGTTTCACTGGGCCATATGAGGTTCTAGAGAGAGTGGGTCCTTTGGCATATCATTTGGCACTACCTGCAGAGTTGGAGAAGATACATAATGTCTTCCATGTGTCCATGTTGAGGAGGTATCAATCAGACCCATCTCATGTACTACTAGTGGACAAAATTGAAGTGAATCCAGATCTCACATATGAGAAAGAACCCATACAGATTTTGGCTTATGAGGTGAAGCAGCTACGGAACAAGCAGATACCGTTAGTAAAAGTGCTATGGAACCATCATTCAGGCCAGGAGGCTACTTGGGAATGAGAGGAGGACATGAGGAGACAATACCCAAAGCTGTTCAGAGACTGATACCAGGTAAAATTTTGAGATGAAATTTATTTTAAGGGGGGGGGGGGGGAGAATTGTAACACCCCTATTTGCATAGCCTGATACATTTTACTGTTTCGATGATCGGTATCGGTCCGAACAATTAAGGGGATTATAATCACATTTAAGACACCTAGATAAGCCCTGAATGCAAATAATTAGTAATTGCCAAATAGTTAAGTATAAAGAAGAAAAATAAAGCATAAAAAGTTAAATGAGCCGAGAGTCACAGCGATGGGTTACCTTCTCGGGAAATGATTGCGAGGTTAGTCTTAACTCAAATTTCGAACAGAAAAATGTGACGCCGCGGTCCTTAGGACTATTGCGAACACAGTGGAAAAGAGAAAATCAAGAAAAAGAGTTGTTAAGTAGGTCAAATAATTTGGTCAGGGATCCGGAAGAAATATCGAATAACTTACAAACCGGATTGAACCAGCGAGGGGCAATTTGGTCAATTCACCCCTAGAGCTGACTCCTGACCTAAATGTCTAAAAAAATCAAAGAAAAGAAAATTTCATAATCGAGAATTAAATTAAAGAACTAATGAAAAAATAAATACAAAAGAAAAAGAAAATAAGAAAAAGTTTATTTACATCATGCTTACATCATTATTATGACATCATAAATGATATTTTGATTTTTCCCCACATAATTAACCAAGTCAATTCTTATTCAAATAAAACATAAATACATAAAATAAGAAAAAAGAAAATCATTTCCTTTCTTCTCCCATCAAGTTTCGGCTGCCCCCCCTCTTGCTATCTCCATGGATGAACCACCATGAAAGCTTGAATCCAAGCTTGATTCCAGCCACTTAATCCTACTTTAACCCCAAATTTCTCCATTAGAACTTGATAACCTCACTTGAGAAGAGGATTGAGCAAGAAAGAAAGAAGAAAAGATGAGTGGAATTGAAGATTGAACTTTAAAGTTCAAGGTTAGTGAGTTAAATTGAAACTTTTAGTTTAATTCTTGTGTTCTTAGCTCAATGAACCTAGAAATTAACTTAAAAATTAAAGAAAATTTTTATGGGGGATCAAAGAAGAATTTCAGCCAGCCTTAGGTAGGGTTTAAAGTGTATGAAATTGGTACAAATAATGGTTGTTTAAGGTGAATTAGGTGTATAGACATTATGTATCACCCCTCACCCATCTACAGTGTAGTCGAGCGAGGCGTGCTACATTCGGTGCCGGAGCACCCTAACTTATCTTACTTTATTACTTTAAAAATTTGATCTCGTTATATTTTAATATCAATTATTTTTAGATGGAGAAATCAGCGGAGTTTCCTCTATTTTATTATCAGTTGACCTGTTTTACTATTCACCTGTTCGAAAATTTCAATAATATTTTACAATAAAAGTCTCATCAATTATTCTCATAATCATCTCATAATTCACATCTCATTCATATATCTCAATTTCATATTCATTTCCATTCATGCACAATTTATATATATAAGTTCTCAAGTTTCATTAATTTACATGATTTATAGACTAATTACATAAATTCATAATTTACATGATCTACAAATTAATTACAGTTCCATAATCTATATTTCAATACACAATTCATAGTTTACAATACAAATAATAACTAATTATAATGCATAAAATAAATAATATGATATATATGGGCCCTATCTACATGCATTACTGAGGAGGTGACAACCTTGAACACTCTGCTGATCAAAACTCCAAAATCTTTGTGTAGTATTCGCTGGGCTTTAACTTCAGTACCTGCGCAAGGAAACAAATCCATCACGCTAAGCATTGCTGCTTAGTGGTGCAATAATATAACAAGGAAATAATATAACAAGTAAAAATAATTGGAGCATATTTTCTATACTCAAGAATTTTACTGGGTTCATATGAAATTTTCCTTACAATATATCTTTCGTCACTTATGTTGCTCTCTAGAATCACTTCTTTCATAAGTTTATAATAATCATTTATATAATATACAAATAAATCTAAAATTTATACTTATATTCTTATGAAAGTCACATTTGTAATGTTTTTTAATTTATAATTCTTCTACCAGTCTTTTTATCACTTCCTTAATACTTTTTAAGTTGTTTACAATCATTTCGTAATATTTAAAATTTTTAGAACTAGTTTAATTTACTTCAAATCATTCTAAGGAACAAATTTTTGGAGCTAATCTAATTTTTTTCAGAACTTCTTCTCATTTATTTACTTTCTAGCATTTTTAATTGCTAATATTCATAACTTATTTTAATAAATTAGACTATCCAAGTAACCTACAACAGGCTGACTAAACTGGATAATGGGTCGTTGGCATTGCACACTGTGGTGCCTCGGGCCGTCATACCATGGGACGCAGAACGTCAACCACGTATGCAGTCAGTATGGCTAAAAAGCTATGATAACACATAATTGGGCATTAAGCCATGAGTGCGGGCATAAAGCCATGAGTGCGGGCATAAAGCCATGAATACGGGGCATAAAGCCATAAACAATACTCTATTGGCATGCCAATCTATCCAATCTGTCACACATGTATAGGCAATACAAGGGCACATAATATTATTAAATATTAATGCATTGTGTTTTATGACTTCATTATTTCATGACAAATTCCATAATTTATACATTAATCATAATATTCATACATTCCTTACATCATTCATATTGATCACATTTCACATTCAAAACATCTTTCCTTTCTCTCTTGATGGGAACCTAAATCCCAAATGACACATTTATCACATTTATTCATTCAACAATCTATTTATGTAAAGTACATTCCATACTTCAAGTTGTAATGCTAATATATTATGAACTCCATTGGTGTTGGGAGTATAAGTCTCAACAATCCATCTAGGTTAATTTCATATCATATTTAAGTGGTATCACTCATGTTTTATGAGACCTACTAGTAATGGGAATACAAATCTTAACTATATACTCATATAACTTAAATGTTCATTAAGTCATTTAGGTGAATTACTATTTATATTCCAAGTAATCCATGAACATTTCATGGATTTCAAATTTCATACCTTAATTTCCTCTACCAATTTAGTTCTTACACTTTGTGTCTTTGTATTACCATTTATTAGTAGTATGCCCTAGAGCATATCATTTAGTATGTATCTTGTACATGTTTTATTAATAAAAGGCATTTCCACTTTTCCATTTACATAAGATATTTATGTGTAATAGAAAAGGTCCATTGATATTTTGTTAGAAATTCTATTCTTAAGTTGTTAAGAATATGAGTGACAGTATTTATAGTACAAAGTATCATAAATAGGTTCACAATCGAGGATACTTCATAATAAGGACATGACTTATCCAGAAAGATTGTATTCATGTTTGTTCCCAAGTTATTTATATGAGATATAAATAAGATGGAATGGTGAGTCTCATACCGTATAACATAGACACTTATAAATGATAAGTAGGCCGAACCAGTGACACTTATGACAAGCACATGGAGTTTACTCTTGTTAATGTTTTGTCATAAATCATATCAGTGCATATAATATTTAGACTTGAGATAGCATAGTTATCTTGTATATAGGTGGTTTGAGTTTGATACTGCTTTCATACTTGTACTATGTATGGGTATATGGGCATGTGTTGGCTCCTACTAGTTATATATGGAGGTAGGTGTTGATTAAGATGGAATCTGTTCCTCTAAGTAAATAGAAATAAAATCCTATGTTCATTTAATTATTCTTGATGTTTCAAGTTCCTGGCCAGGACAGATAGATTTATTAAGAAAAGAGTTTCTGATGAGAAAAATCTTTTTAATCAAGAACTACAATTAAAAGAGAACATAATATTCATAGCAAATGGAGTTTGACATAAACCATGACTCCAGCTTGAGTTGGGATTTTGTAACAGAGAGATTCTAGTGCATGGTAACATATGATTATAGGTTCATTTAAGGTAAACCTTATTACTAATTGGGTAGCCATGGCATGCTATGCTAGGTGTTAACCATGGTCTATGAGGTTCATAAAATTATTTAGAGAAATCATTTATGGTAAGAAAGAGTTCTGATGATATTAAGAGTTGATATCATGTCTCATTGCTAATTAGTGATGAGCCTAGTAAGTCACACACATACACAAGTTATCACCTATTTAAATATGATTTAATTAATTAATTAAAGAGTTTAATTGATTAATTAAATAGGTTTGATTTGCAATTAGATTGCAGAGTCCCTAGCATGACTTGAAACCAAATCTAGATTATTGGATGTGTAGTATAAGTTAAATTTATATTTAAAATGTTTAAATATGAATTTAATTAATGAGAAATTAATTAATAGAGATTAATTAATTAATTTATATTTGATATAAATTGATTAGAAGAAGAGAAATAATTATTTTGGGTTGAGAACTCAAAATTAAGACACAGGGGCATTTTGGTTATTTGACAGTGTGACATGTGGCACCATGAGATGGTGACACATGGGATTACACATAAGCTTGCCAAATGTTTTTAATCATGTAAGATGATTAATATTAAGATTAAATATAGGTTTGACACTTGGCACAATGTGATTGGGTCACTTAAACCTAGAGCTAATCAAAGGGTGACATGTGGCAAGGGTTTAATGTGTTAACCTAGCTATATAAGTGTTGTTATGAAAAAAGAAAAGCAACCAAAAGCCACTCCTCCTTTGTCATGCCATTTTGAGGCTCTCCGTCTATTCTTCTTCATCTCTCATCAATTCAAGAGATTAGCCATCATTCTCTTGAATTAAGAACACTAGAAATTGTTTCTAGTGTCCTATTTACATCTTTAATCTCTTAAAAGGCATAACTTGAATTTTTAATTAATAGAAAAAGCTTTAGAAGCTGTTCAAGGGCTGCCATAGGTGTTCTTGATGTGGACAAGCTAGAGGGACAACATCTGGTGTCTTGAAGACGAATCTCAAAGGCACAGACACGCTGCAGTGCATCAAGAGGTTAGTGTAATCGTTCTTGATTTAATCTAGGGTTCTAAAATTAATCTGATTAATTTTAAAATCTTAAATGGCAAATACAGATCCAAAAACATATTAAAGGAGTTTTAGTATGTTGTTTATCATTGAAATCAAATAGATAAAAATAAATCTTGCATGATGCATGTGACCCTAGGTGAAAATTTTTTGAATTCAATGGTATAAACTTGTGTTTTTCATGCTTCCATTCCTTCAATTGGTATCAGAGCTACTATATTTGCCATTTAGATTGTTGATTATATAATTAATTTTGTGTTTTGATCTTGAGATAATTTATCCATTGCTGGTTGCAATGGAGGTGTGGCGGCATGCTTGAAAAACACCATCAATGGTGCGCATGGTTTGGCTTCCATGGGTGGTTCAAGGTTTGGCTTTTAATTCTGCAATTGTTGTATGATCTAAGGCCTATTCTTTGACTAATTAAAATGTTTAATTAGTAGTTTTAATCACACAATTAAATTATGATTCAAATCAGAATTTTAAAAAATGTTTGAATGTGATTCAAATATGAATTTTAAAAGTTGTTTGAATGTGATTCAAATCTGAATTTTTAAAGTTGTTTGAATCATATTTAAATCTGATTTTTTAAAGTTGATTGAATAATATTCATATCTGATTTTTTAAAAAATGTTTGAATGTGATTCAAATCTGATTTTTTAAAAAATGTTTGAATGTGATTCAAATTTGAATTTTTAAGGTTGTTTGAATGTGATTCAAATCTGAATTTTTAAATTTGTTTGAATGAGATTCAAATATGAATTTTTAAATTTATTTGAATCATATTCAAATATGGATTTTTAAGTTGAATATGAGATATTCAATTTAATTTAAGTATGTGTGTTTTATTTAATTATTAAATAGTAATATGCATGATGGATGATCATGGACTATAAAAGACCAATGTGATTGAATTTATTTCTTTTATGTTTTCTTTGGGATTGTAAATTAATTAATTTATTTTAATTTATTTTGGGCATGTATTATTAAGTTTATCATAATTTTTGGGTTGTAATTTCATTTATTTAAGTTCTTGTAAATTCGCCTTGGTATGCTAAGGATTACTATGTAATTGGATTGCAAGAAGTTCAAGGAGGTCAAGAGCATTGGTGGGACCAGTGGGAGGAATTCAAGATCAAGTGTTGATTATGTACTCCTTCAGCAACTCTTGTAAAATGAATGAATGAAATGCACCTAGGAATGTCCTGATTCAATTCTTGGTGGCTCGGAATTGAATCCCTTAGAAAGTCCATGATCATACCATATTTACTGCTTATCCATGAATGCATGAGATGTATGGGAATGTATGCAATTATATGATATATGCATGCTAAATGGATAATGTGCAAAGTGAGACCTTAATAGTAATTAGGATGATTATAAAATCTTCCAAACAAATGATTAAGTTGGAAATGCTATAATTAAAGTAATTATAACATAGGCCCTGTGACACCCCTTACCCGTCTATAGTATATCCGAGTAAGCTATGTCACACGGTGTACCGGAACACTCTATTTTATCTTAATTAATTTTCATAATAATTTTGAATATAACTTGTGAAATATAATCTATTTAAGTCATTTGTTGAAATTTTAATTTATTTGAGGTTCTGAAAATTTTATAGAAAATCCGGCAGAGTACCGGCTAAAAATGGAGAAAACAGTTCTTCGGAACCTGTGAAAAACACTTCCAATAATCATATTCAATCATCTCAAACTCCAATATCAAAATCTCAACATTTTTCAATTTCATTTCTCAATCATTCATCTCATGTGATAATCATGTATAAATCACAGATAAACATTCACTTTTCCATTCACAAACACAATTCTAATTATTTACATGAACATCAAAATACATTTCATAAGTTCAATTACATATGAGAAAATAAAAATTAGTTACAAAATATCAAAATGAAACCTAGTGTCCTACCAATGCACTGAAGATGGTGAGGTGACACGGACACTATGCAGAGCTGCAGGAGGGTCTCACCCAGTCTGCGGTCTACTGGGCTCTCGATCAGTATCTCCAGAACCTACGCGTGGCAAAAGCAACGCGCTAAGCAATAATGCTTAGTGGTGCAAATAATAAAATAGAAGGAAATAACAGAAATAAATTTGCATTGAATGTATCGATGTTTTACTTGTTTTGTACTTGTTATAATCATTTATTTCGTTAACTTTATCCACTTTCATTCTTTTGGTTGCCCAAGTAACCTATCTTGAGCAGGATTTGGATAAACGAGTAACCGCACTTTGGGTATCAAGTACCTCGGGCCGTCACACCATCGGTCACATATGTATCTCCCGGTGTGCAACAGAACAGCTAATAAGCTGTAAATAATATGAGGCACGAGGCCAAGTCTCAATACAATGTCAAAATGGCTAAAAGCCATAAAATCACAGAATTACATAATGCCATGTGCAGTACTGCTAACTGAACCCTATTGGCATGCCAAACTATCCAAACCAATCTTGTTAGGTATACTAGGGCATTTGATACTTTAGAATTCTTCAATTTTTGAATTTCAAATTTTGATGTTACTATTCACTTCATTAGTCAACAAAAATGTTGACTTTTGCATAGAAAATAGGTACATTGGTTTTGACACTCCCAACATACCACATTTTGCATTCAAAACTTGTTGGCATTAATCACCAATACCATTTCTAAGCTTAAACCAAGGGAGCAGAATTTTTCAGTTTTCATACCTAAAATTTACTGTTCCATTAGTTGCTGTTGCAGTGAGAATTTGAGAAAATGACAAACATGAAAGTTGTTCCTTATTTTGTCTAGTTGAATTTCTTTTTTTGAATCACTCCATTTGGAGTTTTGTAGCTCCAGTTATGGTCCAAAAACCACAACTGGCCGGATTGAAAAATTGCAGAATTGACCATATCTACAGTGCAGTGAACAGTGACTGCAACTGCTTTGTTGGATAGGTTCTGGTCATAATTTGGGGTAGGTTTCTTCATGAAAGTTGTTTGTCTATATCTTAACTTGTTGCTAGAAAAATTTCAGATCAAATGGGCCATTCTACAATGAGTTATGGCCAAATGAACAATTACTGTTTATTTTGTCATTCTGCAGAATCTGGTTGCAGGACATCCGGATTGGGGCCAGTTTTTGGCCCACTTGCTTTGGTCTTTTGGGCATGGTTTCTTCACCAAAATTGTGCCATTATGTGTCTAGTTTCATGTCAAATTGGCCAAACACCAATTGAACCTATACAGCCAGAGTTATGGCAGTCCAAACAGGCTGGACTCACAGCCTCCCCTACTGCCCTCACTAGACAGCATACCATTTCAGTTTGTAATACTCTAATTCACTTCAAATTATTGTCAACTTACCTCAAATGGTCACTAATTGACCACTAGAATGTTCACTCATCATTTCATAAGCTAAGTCCAAATTTCACTCCCAAAACCCTAATTTCCATTTCAATTTCACACTAGTTACCTTAGTTAACTAACTAATTCATTATCCACATAAATATATACTTTAAACACCCTCTCTAGTCTACTTTAAGTCCATCTAAACAATCAAAATCATGATCCTCACTAGGCTTCCGAATTCCATGGGATGCATATGCCTAACTTTTACTTTATTTAAGTTACACTTTCATGCTCAATTCAAGTCCCTAACATGGAATAAGAAAGATTTATGTATATATAGGCACTAACCTCTTGTAGGGTAGAATTTTCCAAGCTTAAACTTCACTTTCTTTCCTTTTCTAGGGTGCCAAACACTTTAGCATGGTTGGTTGACCAATTTTTGTGAAGGGAGTTAAAGGTTTTGGGGTAAGGTTAGAGAGATTTTCAAGCTTGAATGAAGAAGGAGATGAGGGCTTCCATGGTGGTGCGGCTGGAATGGGGAAGAAGATGGCTGATAGGTTTTTTTTAATTTCTTTGGTCCCAATTGTCTCTTTTATTAGTTAATTAAATGGTTGTTTAATTGTGATTGGTGGGAACTTTTAAATGACATCATAATGATGTCATTATTTGCATTATATTGATTTTTCTTTTCTTTTCTTTTCTACTAACTTTAAATTAATTTTTCATCAATATTAATTCATATTTTTTTGTCATAATAATTATTTACTCAACTGGACAAGTCGGCCAAAAATCGCCTCTGAAGGCGAAATGACCAAAATGCCCTCCGTTTGGCTTAACAGGTCAAAATTATGCATCTGATTGAAAAATTTTTCTAAATATTTTCTTGGCATTCTAATGCCATAGGGACCTCAATGACCCTTCTCTGGAGTCCCAAAAATTATTTTATGAATTTTTCCCTGGGTCTAGGGCTCCTAGTTGCGAGAACCGCAACTTCCCTCTGGGTTACCCATCGCTTGGGCACCGGCTCATTTAACTTGGTTGTATTTTATTTCTAAAATTTTTTTCTAAATTTTTCTTATTAATATTTGAGTTAATTATGATTCCTCACTTTAGTTTAAATATTTTTCCGGACGTTCTAGCTGTCCGGACCAACACTGGTCACCGGAACAGTAGAATGTACAGAGTTGCTACAGGGAGGGTGTTACAACTCTTCCCCTCTAATTTAAATTTCGTCCTCGAAATTTACCTGATGCAAACAGTTGATGGAACTGTTGCCTCATCGTCTCTTCACTTTCCCAAGTTGCCTCCTCGGTGTTGTGGTGCCTCCAAAGCACTTTCACTAGTGGAATCTGCTTATTTCTCAACTCTTTTACTTCCCGAGCCAGGATCCATAGAGGTTCTTCTTCATATGTCAAATCCGGTTGTATTTCAATTTCTTCCCTGGAGATGACATGTGAAGGATCTGAGCGGTATCTTCTGAGCATGGACACGTGGAACACATTGTGGATCTTGTCCAGTTATGGTGGTAAAGCTAGCCTATAGGCCACTGGACCCACACATTCCATGACTTCATATGGGCCAATGAACCTAGGGCTTAACTTACCTTTTCATCCAAACCTCAATACCTTCTTCCACGGTGACACCTTGAGGAACACTTTGTCGCCAACCGCATATTCTATTTCTTTTCTCTTCCGGTCGGCATAAGATTTCTGTTTGTCTGAGGCAACCTTCAGATTAGCTTTGATTAGTTTCACTTTCTCTTCAGTCTGTTTCACGATTAGGCCTACAGATTTGTCTTCGCCCAATTCAGTCCAAAGACTGCTGAGTTCTACATTTTCTCCCATACGATTACTTCATATGGGGCTATTTGAATACTAGCTTGGTAGCTATTGTTGTATGCAAATTACGCGATGGGAGGTATTTATCCCAACTTCCCTCAAATTCAATGACACAACTCCTCAGCATATCCTCAAGGACCTGACATATATTTCATGTTATTATGATCATTTTAGTTCAATATTTGTATTAATTCACTTGGTTTCAATTATTTACGGATTACTCTTTACGATTGCCCATCCGTCGAGGATGGAAAGTCATCTTTGAAGTGGAGTTGTGTACCCAAGGACTCGTGCAACTTCTTCCAAAATCTCGATGTAAACCTTGGGTCTCGATCAGATATGATGGAAAGTGGAATTCCATGCAGTCTAACTATCTCACTGATATACAATTCTGCTAACTTCTCTAGTGAGTAGTCAGTCCTAACTGGCAGAAAGTGTCTTGACCGTCAATCTATCCACTATCACCCATCTCGCATCATGTTTCTTCTGGGTGAGAGGTAGACCACTTACAAAATCCATGGTGACCCGATCCCATTTCCATTCAGGTATGCGTATAGGCTGTAGCAATCCTGATGGAACTTGATGTTCTGCCTTGACTTGCTAATATGTCAAGCATTTAGTCACATAGTCAGCTATGTCCTTCTTCATACTAGGCCACCAATACTGAAGCTTCAGATCATGATACATCTTTGTACTTCCTGGGTGCATAGCATATACACTGGTGTGTGCCTCTTTTAGAATACTGGCCTTCAATTCCCCATCATCTGGTACACACAGTCTTCCTTTGTAATACAGACACCCATCTGTTTTCACCTCATAGTCAGTTGCTTTTCCCCCTGGGATTTTGCTCATAATAGCCATTAGCTTCTCATCTACCCTCTGCCCATCTAAAATCTGCTGTAACAGGTTTTGCCTCACTTGCAACTCAGCCAAAATAGCTCCATCTCGAACCAAAGATAGACGGGCATTCAATGATCTCAAAGCTGTCATGGATTTTCTGCTCAAAGCATCAGCAACTACATTTGCCTTCCCAGGATGGTAGTCAATTTCACAATCATAGTCCTTCAGGAACTCAATCCATCGCCTCTATCTAAGGTTGAGCTCCTTCTGAGTTGGCAAATATTTTAGACTCTTGTGGTCTGTGTAAATGTAGCACTTTTCACCATACAAGTAATGCCTCCATATCTTCAGTGCGAAGATAATTGCTGCAAGCTCTAGATCATGGGTAGGGTAATTTTGTTCATGTGGCCTTAGCTGCCTAGAAGCATAAGCGACCACTTTCCCCTCTTGTATCAATACACACCCTAACCCATTATGAGAGGCATCACTGTAGACCACAAAGTCCTTTCCTGACACTGGCTGTGTTAACACTGGTGCCTCTGTCAACATAGCCTTCAACTTCTCAAAACTGGTCTGACACTTGTCATTCTAGTCAAATCTGACATTCTTATGTAATAACTTGGTCATTGGAGCGGCTATTAAGGAAAATCCCTTCACAAATCTTCTGTAATACCCAGCTAGCCCCAAGAAGCTTCTGACCTCAGTTGTATTCCTGGGAGGCTTCCATTCCATCACTGCTTCTATTTTCTTGGGATCCACCCTAATCCCATCAGCTGACACTATGTGTCCAAGGAATGCAATCTCATTAAACCAGAAGTCACACTTGGACAACTTAGCATACAGCTTCTTTTCTCTCAGGGTTTGCAGAACAATCCTCAAATGCTCATCATGTTCTTCCTTGGTCTTGGAATACACCAAAATATCATCAATAAAGACCACTACGAACAGATCTAGGTATGGATGGAAGATACGGTTCATAAGGTCCATGAATGCTGCTGGTGCATTTGTTAGGCCAAAGGGCATCACTAGAAACTCATAATGCCCATATCGGGTCCTGAATGCAGTCTTTGGCACATCTGCATCCTTCACCCTCAACTGATGATACCCTGATCTAAGATCAATCTTAGAAAATACTCCTACTCCCTTCAACTGATCAAACAGATCATCAATTCTAGGCAACGGATATTTGTTCTTCACAATCACTTTATTCAACTGCCGGTAATCGATGCATAGCCTCAAAGTCCCATCCTTCTTTTTCACAAACAGCACTGGGGCTCCCCATGGTGACACACTGGGGCGTATGAACCCCTTATAAAGCAACTCTTGCAATTGAGTTTTCAACTCCCTCAATTCAGTGGGTGCCATCTTATAAGGAGCAATAGAAATGGGTGTTGTACCCGGCAGTGTCTCAATAGCAAATTCGACTTCCCTTTCTGGTGGCAAACCAGGCAATTCTTCAGGAAATACATCTGGGAAGTCTCTTACTGTGGGTATGTCACACAGATCTGGCTTAGCCTGCCTAGTATCCACCACATATGCTAGGTAGGCTTCATAGCCTTTTCTCATCATTCTTCTTGCAACTGTGGCTGAGATGACATTGGACAAGAAATCTGTCCTTTTCCCCACAACTGTGATCTCATTACCCTCAGAAGTTTTCAGAGAAATTCTCTTCAATTTGCAATCAACTATTGCCTGATGACGTGACAACCAGTCCATTCCCAAAATTATGTCAAACTCATGGAAAGGCAACTCAATCAGGTCTGCCAAGAATTCATACCCCTGAATCCTTAACGGGCAACCCTTGTACACTTTGTTCACTACCACACTTGGCCCAATGGATTAGTGACCAGAATGTCTTGGTCACTCTCCCCTACTAGTATCCCCCTTTCTACGGGTAGGTTGATGCAGATGTATGAATGAGTGGATCCTGGATCCACCAATGCATGCATAGATGTATTGTAGAGGGAGAACGTACCCCTGATGACGTCTGGGGCATCTTGCTCCTCCTGAGCTCTAATGGCATAGGCTCTGGCAGGTGGTCTGTTATCAGGCCTCTCTGCTGGCTCAGATGCAGGCCTCTGTAATGGTCCCACTGCGTCAGATTTGCCAGATTTCCTACCCCTTTGTGGTGCAGGAGCAGGTCTGTTTGCTTGCGTTGGAGCAGCTGTAGTGGTTCAGCGTGGACAGTTCTTCAACTGATGCTCTGTTGATCCACACCTTAAGCAGGCACCAGTCACTCTCCAACACTCACTCCCCCTTATGCTATTTCAAACAATGTGGACACGCAGAAGATGCTGGGGCTAGTCCCCTGAACCCCATCCTCGAGAGAGCGCCACCGATGGTGTGGGTGACCTCTCCTAGGGGTAAGCGTGGCTGGGCCCGAGATCGACCACGACCTTGTGGCTGACCTGAACTCTGTGTAGGTGGACCCTTGAACTTCTTCCCTGGTGCAGGAAATGAACTAGACTGACCTGGGCCCCTCTTCTGCTGTCTTTCTCTTCTGGTCTGCTCACTTATTCTAACCTTTTCAACCTTTATTGCAGCTTCCACTAACTTGGTGAAGTCTGTGATTCCCAAGGTAGTGATCATGATCTTTATGTTATCATTTAGTCCCTCTTCAAATCTCTTACACCTTTCAGCCTCATTAGGGACTATCTCCCTTCCGTAGCGGCTCAATCTGACGAATTCCTTTTCATACTCGGCCACTGACAGTTGTCTCTGTCTCAGATTAATAAACTCTCTTCTTCTCTTTTCCAGGTATACACTACCCACATATTTCTTCTTAAATTCGGAGAGAAAGAAGTCCCAAGTTACTATTTCTGGCTGTACTTCACTGGACACAGTATCCCACCATTCATATGCA
This sequence comes from Hevea brasiliensis, assembly GCF_030052815.1. Classification (NCBI taxonomy): domain Eukaryota; kingdom Viridiplantae; phylum Streptophyta; class Magnoliopsida; order Malpighiales; family Euphorbiaceae; genus Hevea; species Hevea brasiliensis. The sequence goes on along the minus strand of NC_079497.1, from coordinate 76,594,271 downwards.
TCATCTTTTAACAGAGATATGGCAGCTTCCAAGTTTTGCTCTGGAGTGCAGTGGAGTTGTTTTAAAACTCTGCCTGTTCTGTTCAACCAATTTTCGGCTACAACAGAATCATCTTCTCTCTTGCCAAAGAAGTCCACTGCTCCAAACTTTCTCAATTTTTCCAGGTGTGATTTTGGTTATGGAGGTGGTGGTGGTGGTGGCATTACCCCAGCCATTTGTTTAAAAAATTCAGCCATTTGCTGGAATATGGCCTGTGGAGGCTGAGCAGGCTCTGCTTGAGCTGGCGGAGCAGGTTCTCCCATACCCCCACTCTCAGCTGCTGCAGGTGGAGCATGACTCTCCACTTCCTCCTCAACTGCTCTCTGTGATGTAGGATCCATATCCTATTAAAAATAAGAAAGATAAACAGATCTGCATTAGTGTCACCTTGACTCTTACAAATGCAATGCATGGTATGGACTTAATCTAGGCCCAGAAACGCCTAAACCGTGCTCTGATACCACTAAATGTGACACCCCTTACCCATTTACAGTATATCCGAGTAAGCTATATCACACGGTGTACCAGAACACTCTATTTTAACTTAATTAATTTTCATCATAATTTTGAATATAACGTGTGAAATATAATCTATTTAAGTCATTTGTTGAAATTTTAATTTATTTGAGGTTCCGAAAATTTTATAGAAAATCCGGCAGAGTACCGGCTAAAAATGGAGAAAACAGTTCTTCGGAACCTGTGAAAAACACTTCCAATAATCATATTCAATCATCTCAAACTCCAATATCAAAATCTCAACATTTTTCAATTTCATTTCTCAATCATTCATCTCATGTGATAATCATGTATAAATCACAGATAAACATTCACTTTTCTGTTCACAAACACAATTCTCATTATTTACATGAACATCAAAATACATTTCATAAGTTCAATTACATATGAGAAAATAAAAATTAGTTACAAAATATCAAAATGAAACCTAGTGTCCTACCAATGCACTGAAGATGGTGAGGTGACACGGACACTATGCAGAGCTGCAGGAGGGTCTCACCCAGTTTGCGGTCTACTGGGCTCTCGATTAGTATCTCCAGAACCTATGCGTGGCAAAAGCAACACGCAAAGCAATAATGCTTAGTGGTGCAAATAATAAAATAGAAGGAAATAACAGAAATAAATATGCATTGAATGTATCGATGTTTTACTTGTTTTGTACTTGTTATAACCATTTATTTCGCTAACTTTATCCACTTTCATTCTTTTGGTTGCCCAAGTAACCTATACTGAGCGACTGGACTGGATAAATGGGTAAACTGGCACTGGGTATCAAGTACCTCGGGCCGTCACACCATCGGTCACATATATATCTCCAGGTGTGCAACAGAACAGCTAACAAGTTGTAAATAATATGAGGCACGAGGCCAAGTCTCAACACAATGTCAAAATGGCTAAAAGCCATAAAATCACAGAATGGCATAATGCCATGTGCAATACTGCTAACTGAACCCTATTGGCATGCCAAACTATCCAAACCAATCTTGTTAGGTATACTAGGGCATTTGATACTTTAGAATTCTTCAATTTTTGAATTTCAAGTTTTGATGTTACTATTCACTTCATTAGTCAACAAAAATGTTGACTTTTGCATGGAAAATAGGTACATTGGTTTTGACACTCCCAACATACCACATTTTGCATTCAAAACTTGTTGGCATTAATCACTAATACCATTTCTAAGCTTAAACCAAGGGAGCAGAATTTTTCAGTTTTCATACCTAAACTTTACTGTTCCATTTGTTGCTGTTGCATTGAGAATTTGAGAAAATGACAAACATGAAAGTTGTTCCTTATTTTGTCTAGTTGAATTTCTTTTTTTGAATCACTCCATTTGGAGTTTTTTAGCTCTAGTTATGGTCCAAAAACCACAGCTGGCCGGATTGAAAAATTGCATAATTGACCATATCTACGGTCACGATGAGCAGTGGATCGCAATCGCTTTGTTGGATAGGTTCTGGTCATAATTTTGGGTAGGTTTCTTCATGAAAGTTATTTGTCTATATTTGCTGTAAAAATTTCAGGTCAAATGGGCCATTCTACAATGAGTTATGGCCAAATGAACAATTACTGTTTATTTGGTCATTCTACAGAATCTTGTTGCAGGACATCCGGATTGGGCCAGTTTTTGGTCCACTTAATTTGGTCTTTTGGGCATCATTTCTTCACCAAAATTGTGCCATTATGTGTCTAATTTCATGTCCAATTGGCGAAACACCAATTGAACCTACACAGCCAGAGTTATGGCAGTCCAAACAGGCTGGACTCACAGCCTCTGCTGCTGCCCTCACTAGGCAGCATACCATTTCAGTTTGTAATACTCTAATTCACTTCAAATTATGGTCAACTTACCTCAAATTGTCACTAATTGACCATTAGAATGTTTACTCATCATTTCATAAGCTAAGTCCAAATTTCACTCCCAAAACCCTAATTCCCATTTCAATTTCACACTAGTTACCTTAGTTATCTAACTAATTCATTATCCACATAAATATATACTTTAAACACCCTCTCTAGTCTACTTTAAGTCCATCTAAACAATCAAAATCATGACCCTCACTAGGCTGCCGAATTCCATGGGATGCATATGCCTAAGTTTTACTTTATTTAAGTTACACTTTCATGCTCAATTCAAGTCCCTAACATGGAATAAGAAAGATTTATGTATAAATAGGCGCTAACCTCTTGTAGGGCAGAATTTTCCAAGCTTAAACTTCACTTTCTTTCATTTTCTAGGCTGCCAAACACTTAAGCAAGGTTGGGTGACCAATTTTTGTGAAGGGAGTTAAAGGTTTTGGGGTAAGGTAAGAGAGATTTTCAAGCTTGAATGAAGAAGGAGATGAGGGCTTCCATGGTGGTGCGGCTGGAATGGGGAAGAAGATGGCTGATAGGTTTTTTTTTAATTTCTTTGGTCCCAATTGTCTCTTTTATTAGTTAATTAAATGGTTATTTAATTGTAATTGGTGGGAACTTTTAAATGACATCATAATGATGTCATTATTTGCATTATATTGATTTTTCTTTTCTTTTCTTTTCTACTAACTTTAAATTAATTTTTCATCAACATTCATTCATATTTTTTTGTCATAATAATTATTTAATCAACTGGACAAGTCGGCCAAAAATCGCCACTGAAAGCGAAATGACCAAAATGCCCTCCGTTTGGCTTAACGGGTCAAAATTGTCTGTACCGATTGAAAATTTTTTCTAAATATTTTCTTGGCATTATAATGCCATAGGGACCTCAATGACCCTTCTCTGGAGTCCCAAAAATTATTTTATGAATTTTTCCCCGGGTATAGGGCTCCTAGTTGCGAGAACCGCAACTTCCCTCTAGGTTAACCATCGCTTGGGCACCCGCTCATTTAACTTGGTTGTATTTTATTTCTAAAATTTTTTTCTAAATTTTTCTTATTAATATTTGAGTTAATTATGGTTCCTCACTTTAGTTTAAATATTTTTCCGGACGTTCTATGTAACACCCTCCCTGTAGCAACTCCGTACATTCTACTGTTACGGTGACCAGTGTCGGTCCGGACAGCTAGAACGTCCGGAAAAATATTTCAACTAAAGTGAGGAACCATAATTAACTCAAATATTAATAATAAAAATTTAGTAAAATTTTAGAAATAAAATATAACTAAGTCAAATGAGCCGGTGCCCAAGCGATGGGTAACCTAATGGGAAGTTGCGGTTCTCGCAACTAGGAGCCCTAGACCCGAGAGAAAATTTATAAAATAATTTTTGGGACTCCAGAGAAGGGTCATTAAGGTTCCTATGGCATTAGAATGCCAAGAAAATATTTAGAAAAATTTTTCAATCGGTATAGACAATTTTGACCCGTTAAGCCAAACGGAGGGCATTTTGGTCATTTCGCCTTCAGAGACGATTTTTGGCCGACTTGTCCAGTTGATTAAATAATTATTATGACATAAAATATGAATAAACATTACTAAAAATTAAATTGAAAATGAGTAGAGATGAAAAGAAAAGAAAAATAAAGAAAATTAGGGATAATGACATCACATGATGTCATTATCTTACTCCCAACCAATCACAAGTTAACAAGCATTCTTAAAACACTTAAAAGAGTCAAAATAGACCAAAAAAATTCTGGTCTTCTTCTTCTCCTTCAGCCAGCCGAAACCCTTCTCCCCTCTCCCTCCATTGATTCTCAACCAAAGCTCCCTTTCTCTCTTTGTTTCACTACTAAACCCTAGACACCTTTCATTAAAACTTGTCCATACCTCTTGGGAAAGTGTTTGGAAGCCTAGAAAAGGAAAGAAAGTGAAGTTTAAGTTTGGAAAATTCTTCCCTACAAGAGGTTAGTGCTTATTTATGCATATATTTCTTTTATTCCATGTTAGGGACTTGAAATTAATATGAAATTATGAAGTAAATGGACTAAAACTCATGTCTATGTATACCATGGAATTCGGCTGCCTAGTGAGGGTTATGACTTTGATGGTTTAGATGGGCTTAGAGTGGATTAGAGAGGGTGTTTAAAGTGTATATATATATATATATATATATATATATATATATATATATATATATATATATATATATATAAGGAATGAAAGTGTAAACTAAGGTGTGGTGTGAATCATAATGGGAAATTAGGGTTTTGGGAGTGAAATTTGGACTTGGATTATGAAATGATGAGTGAACATTCTAATGGTCAATTAGTGACCATTTGAGGTAAGATGACCATAATTTGAAGTGAACTAGAGTGTTACAAACCAAATTGGTAGGCTGCCTAGTGACCGCAGCAGGTGAGGCTGTGAGTCCAGCCTGTTTGGACTGCCATATCTTTGGCTGTGTAGGTTCAATTGGTATTTGGCCAATTGGAAATGAAACTAGACACATAATGGCACAATTTTGCTGAAGAAACCATGCCCAAAAGACCAAAGCAAGTGGACCAAAAACTTGCCCCAATCCGGATACCCTGCAACCAGAATCTGCAGAATGACCAAATGAACAGCAATTGATCATTTGGCCATAACTCATTGTAGAATGGGTCAATTGACCTGAAATTTTTACAGAAACAAGTTAAGATATAGACAAACAACTTTCATGAAGAAACCTACCCCAAATTATGACCAGAACCTATCCAACAAGGCAGTGGCAGTCACTATTTACTGCACTGTAGATATGGTCAATTCTGCAGTTTTTCAATCCGGCCACCTGTGATTTTTGGACCATAACTGGAGCTACAAAACTCCAAATGCAGTGATACAAAAAAGGAAATTCTACTAGACAAAATAAGGAACAACTTTCATGTTTACCATTTCCTCAAATTCCCACTGTAACAGTCACTAATGGAACAGTAAAGTTAGGGTACAAAAACTAAAAATTCTGCTCCCTTAGTTCTAAGCTTAGAAATGGTATTGGTGATTAATTCCAACAAGTTTTGAATGCAAAATGTGGTACATTGGGGGTGTTAAAACCAATGTACCTATTTTCTATCCAAAAGTCAACATTTTTGTTGACCAATGAAGTGAATAGTGACACCAAAACTTGAAATTCAAAAATTGAAGAATTCAAAAGTATCAAATACCCTAGTATACCTAACAAGATTGGTTTGGATAGTTTGGCATGCCAATAGGGTTCAGCTAGCAGTACTGCACATGGCATTATGCCATTTTGTGATTTCATGGCTTTTGGCCATTCTGACATTGTGTTGATATTTGGCCTTGTGCCTATGGTCATTACAGCTTATCAGCTGTTCTGTTGCACACCGGGAGATGCATACGTGACCAATGGTGTGATAACCCGAGGTACTAGATACCCAGCGCTAGTATACCCATTTATCCAGTCCAGTCGTCCAGTATAGGTTACTTGGGGAACCAAAAGAATGAAAGTGGATAAAGTTAACAAAATAAATGATTATAACAAGTACAAAACCAGTAAAACATCGATACATTCAATACATATTTATTTTCTGCTATTCCTTTTATTTTATTATTGCACCACTAAGCATTATTGCTTAGCGCGTTGCTTTTGCCACGCGTAGGTTCTGGAGATACTGATCGAGAGCCCAGTAGACCGCAGACAAGGTGATAGCATCCTGCAGCTCTGCATAGTGTCCGTGTCACCTCACCTTCTACAGTGCATTGGTAGGACACTAGGTTTCATTTTTGTATTTTGTAACTAATTTTTATTTTATCATATGTAATTGAACTTATGTAATGTATTTTGATGTTCATGTAAATAATGAGAATTGTATTTATGAATGGAAAAGTGAATATCTATCTGTGACTTGTACATGATTATCACATGAGATGAATGATTGAGAAATGAAATTGAAAAATATGGAGATTGTGATATTTGAGTTGAGATGATTGAATATGATTATTGGAAGTGTTTTTCACAGGTTCCGAATAACTGTTTCCTCCATTTTTAGCCGGTACTCTGCCGAATTTTCTTTAAAAATTTTCGAAACCTCAAATAAATTATAATGTCAATAAATGACTTAAATGAAATATATTTCATAAGTTATATTTAAAACTATGATAAAAATTAATTAAGATAAAAAATAGTGTTCCGGTACACCGTGTAACATATCTTACTCGGATATACTGTAGACGGGTAAGGGGTGTCACATTTAGTGGTATCAGAGCACGGTTTAGGCGTTTCTGGGGCTTAGATTGAGTCCATACCATGCATTGCATTTGTAAGAGTCGAGGTGACACTAATGCAGATATGTTTGTTTCTCTTATTTTGAATAGGATATGGACCCTATATCTCAGAGGGCAGTTGAGGAGGAAGTGGAGAGTCATGCTCCACCTGCAGCAGCTGAGACTGGGGGTATGGGAGAACCTGCTCTGCCAGCTCAAGCAGAGCCTGCTCAGCCTCCATAGGCCATGTTCCAGCAAATGGCCGAATTTTTCAAACAAATGGCCGGGGTAATGTCAGCACCACCACCACCTCCACAACCAAAATCACATCTAGAAAAATTGAGAAAGTTTGGAGCAGTGGACTTCTTTGGCAAGAGAGAAGATGATTCTATTGCAGCCGAGAATTGGTTAAACAGAACAGGCAGAGTTTAAAAACAACTTCACTGCACTCCAGAGCAAAATTTAGAAGCTGCCATATCTTTGTTGCAAGATGATGCATATGAATAGTGGGACACAGTATCCAGTGAAGTGCAGTCAGAAATAGTAACTTGGGACTTCTTTCTCTCTGAATTTAAGAAGAAATATGTGGGTAGTGTATACCTGGAAGAGAGAAGAAGAGAGTTCATTAATCTGAGGCAGAGACAGCTGTCAGTTGCCGAGTATGAAAAGGAATTTGTTAGATTGAGCCGCTACGGAAGGGAGATAGTCCCTAATGAGGCTGAAAGGTGTAAGAGATTTGAAGAGGGACTAAATGACAACATAAAGATCATGATCACTGCCTTGGGAATTACCGACTTCACTAAGTTAGTGGAAGCTGCAATAAAGGTTGAAAAAGTAAGAATCGGTGAGCAGACTAGAAGGGAAAGACAGCAGAAGAGGGGCCCAGGTCAGTCTAGTTCATCTTCTGCATTTGGGAAGAAGTTCAAAGGTCCACCTGCACAGAGTTTAGGTCAGCCACAAGGTCGTGGTCACCTGGGGCCTGTGCCACGCTTTACCCCTAGGAGAGGTCACCCACACCATCAAGGGCGCTCTCGAGGATGGGGTTCAGGGACCAGCCCAAAGATCTTCTGCATGTCCACATTGCCTGAAGTGGCACAAGGGGGAGTGTTGGAGAGTGACTGGTGCCTGCTTAAGGTGTGGGTCAACAGAGCATCAGTTGAGGAACTGTCCACGCAGAACCACTACAGCTTCTCCAACGCAAGCAAACAGACCTGCTCCTGCACCACAAAGGGATAGAAAATCTGGCAAATCTGAGGCAGTGGGATCATCTCAGAGGCCTGCATCTGAACCAGGAGAGAGGCCTGATAACAGACCACCTGCCAGAGATTATGCCATTAAGGCTCAGGAGGAGCAAGATGCCCCGGACGTCATCAGGGGTACGTTCTCCCTCTACAATACATCTGTGCATGCATTAGTGGATCCAGGATCCACTCATTCATACATCTGCATCAACCTACCCGTAGAAAGGGGGATACTAGTAGGGGAGAGTGAGCAAGACATTCTGGTCACTAATCCATTGGCCCATAGTGTAGTGGTGAACAAAGTATACAAGGGTTGCCCGTTAAGGATTCAGGGGTATGAATTCTTGGCAGACCTGATTGAGTTGCCCTTCCACGAGTTTGACGTGATTTTGGGAATGGACTGGTTGTCACATCATTAGGCAATAGTTGATTGCAAATTGAAGATAATTTCTCTGAAAACTTCAGAGGGTAACGAGATCACTGTTGTGGGTGAAATGTAGATATGGTCAATTCTGCAGTTTTTCAATCCGGCCAGTTGTGGTTTTTGGACCATAACTGGAGCTACAAAACTCTAAATGGAGTGATACAAAAAAGGACATTCTACTAGACAAAATAAGGAACAACTTTCATGTTTACCATTTCCTCAAATTCCCACTGTAACAGTCAGTAATGGAACAGTAAAATTAGGGTACAAAAACTGAGAATTCTGCTCCCTTAGTTCTAAGCTTAGAAATGGTATTAGTGATTAATTCCAACAAGTTTTGAATGCAAAATGTGGTACATTGGGGGTGTTAAAACCAATGTACCTATTTTCTATCCAAAAGTCAACATTTTTGTTGACCAATGAAGTGAATAGTGACACCAAAACTTGAAATTCAAAAATTGAAGAATTCAAAAGTATCAAATGCCCTAGTATACCTAACAAGATTGGTTTGGATAGTTTGGCATGCCAATAGGGTTCAGCTAGCGATCGCACATGGCATTATGTCATTTTGTGATTTCATGGCTTTTGGCCATTCGACATTGTGTTGATATTTGGCCTTGTGCCTATGGTCATTACAAATTATTAGCCGCTACTGCACACCGGGAGATGCATACGTGACCGATGGTGTGACGGCCCGAGGTACTAGATACCCAGCCACAAGATACCCGCTTATCCATCCGATCGTCCAAGATAGGTTACTTGGGTAAACAAAATAATGAAAGTGGATAAAGTTAACAAAATAAATGATTATAACAAGTACAAAACCAGTAAAACATCGATACGTTCAATACATATTTATTTTCTGCTATTCCTTTTATTTTATTATTGCACCACTAAGCATTATTGCTTAGCCCGTTGCTTTTGCCACGCGTAGGTTCTGGAGATACTGTTCGAGAGCCCAGTAGACCGCAGACTGGGTGAGACCATCCTGCAGCTCTGCATAGTGTCCGTGTCACCTCACCTTCTACAGTGCATTGGTAAGACACTAGGTTTCATTTTGGTATTTTGTAACTAATTTTTATTTTATCATATGTAATTGAACTTATGTAATGTATTTTGATGTTCATGTAAATAATGAGAATTGTATTTTGTGAATGGAAAAGTGAATATCTATCTGTGACTGGTACATAATTATCACATGAGATGAATGATTGAGAAATGAAATTGAAAAATATGGAGATTGTGATATTTGAGTTGAGATGATTGAATATGATTATTGGAAGTGTTTTTCACAGGTTCCGAAGAACTGTTTCCTCCATTTTTAGCCGATACTCTGCCGGATTTTCTTTAAAAATTTTCGAAACCTCAAATAAATTATAATTTCAATAAATGACTTAAATGAATTATATTTCACAAGTTATATTTAAAACTATGATAAAAATTAATTAAGATAAAATAGAGTGTTCCGGTACAACGTGTGGCATATCTTACTCGGATATACTGTAGACGGGTAAGGGGTGTCACATTCTAGCTGTTCGGACCAACACTGGTCACCGGAACAGTAGAATGTACAGAGTTGCTACAGGGAGGGTGTTACAAGCCCTCCATTGGAGCAATTATTTTAAGAAATTTTAAATAGTTGCATAAGATGCAATTAATTTAAGAGATTTTCTTAGGAATAATTGTTAAGCATGAGATGCTGTAAATATGTAAATGGTTTGGTGAGCAATATTGGATGTACCTGAGGACATTAAAATTATTTGCATAATTACTGGCTCAATGGGATCAACTTAACTAATGCAAGATAAGTCAATAATGGATGTACCTGAGATTTTGAGCATTAGGGGCTAAGTAAAGGATTGAACCTCACATGAGATGTGATGGGCAAGGAGTTGCTCACTTATAGTTTATTGTAATTCCAATAATGGATGTACCTAAGGATGATCAATAGAATTATAAGAATTCAATCACCCACTAGAAATCCATCCAACTAGGATTTCCGTTTTCTACTTTGGAAGTTTAGGATTTGCTAAGTTAGTGGGAGAACTAATTTGATTAAAAGACCATAATCATTTTAGTTAATCACATGATACATTTACTAATTAATCTGGTTATTTTCTACAGTTAATTTTCTGATAAAAATGAGCACAGAATAACTACCACCATCCAATATCCTTGCAAGCATACTTGATCGCAATAAGTTGACAGGACCTAATCTCTCTGATTGGCTAAGAAATTTGAAACTTATCCTGAACCTTAAACATATAGGATATGTTCTAGATTCAAATGTTCCTGGTCCCTTACCTCTAGAGGCCACTCAAAAGGGACATGAAACTTTGGACAAGTGGAAGGAGCATGATATGAGAGCTAAGTGTTATATGCTTGCTTCCATGAATATTGAGTTACAGATGCAGCATGAAAACATGCAAAGTGCAAGTGAGATCCTCCTTCACCTACAAGAGTGGTATGGTGAGCACAGTAGGAATGCTAGGTATGAGATATCTAGGCAGCTATTCCGCATGAGAATGTTTGAGGGACAGAATGTTGGGGATCATGTCCACAAGATGATTCAGCTGATTGAGCAGTTAGAACATCTTGACTTCAACATGGATTTCCAACTACAGACGGATTTGATCCTTCAGTCCCTTCCTGAGTCTTTTGGGAATTTTTGTGACAAATTTCCATATGACTAAACAGGAATGCACCTTAGCTGGTTTACTCAATATGCTGGTTATTGCTCAAAAGAATATGTCGAGCAATAAAGGAAAAGAGGTAGCTTTAATTGCATCTTCTTTTGCTGGAAAGTCCAACAAGAAGAAGGGCAATAAGAAAAAGAAACTTCAGATTCCTAGTCCTTCCAAGAAAATAGCTAAACAGAAAGGGAAGACCAAAGCTAACAAAGGCAACAGGAAAGTGTTTCCATTGCCAGTAAGAAAGTGTTTCCACTGGCCAGAGTATAGCAATCTAAATGAATGCAATGCCATGGTGAAAACTAACTCAAGTTCAAAATATATTTGGCACTTAAGGTTATGTCATGTTGTAGAAGATAGGATTACAAAACTAGAGAAAATGGGAATTCTATCCTCATTGGGCTCTGAGCCTACTCCAACTTGTGAATCTTGCCTTCAGGGAAAAATGACTAGATCACCCTTTGTTGGATAAGGGCTAAGAGCTGAAAATATTTTAGAGCTAATACATAATGATGTATGTGGTCCATTTAAAGAAATGGCTAGAGGGGGCTTTCATTATTTTATTACATTTACTGATGATAAATCAAGATTTGGGTATTTGTATTTGATGAAATACAAACATGAATCCTTTGAAAAGTTCAAAGAATTTAAATCTGAAGTAGAAAATCAAATAGGAAAGAGTATTAAAGCTCTTTGATCAGATCGTGGAAGTGAATATTTGAGTACTGAATTTGATGAACACTTGAGAAAGCATGGCATTGTTTCCTAGCTGACTCCTCCAAGAATGCCACAGCTGAATGGTGTATCTGAAAGGATAAATCGTACCCTATTGGATATGGTATGTAGTATGATGAGCTATACTGATATGCCAATCTCCTTTTGGGGATTTGCATTAGAATCAGCTTTGTATATTCTGAATAGGATTCCATCAAAATCAGTTTCTTCCACACCTTAATAGATATGGCATGGAAGAAAACCAAGTCTTAAGCATGTTAAGATTTGGGGTTGTCCAGCTTATATCAAAAAGTTGAACACTGATAAATTGGGACCAGATCAGAAAAATGTCGATTTGTTGGATATCCAAAAGATAGTTTTGGATATTATTTTTATTTGCCTACTTCACAAAAGGTTGTGATAAGTAGAGATGCCACATTTCTTGAATAACAGTTTGTTTAAGAAGGAGGCAAAGGAAGGCAAATAGAGTTGGAATTAGAGAATTCTGACCAACCAACAGATCAGATGGATATAGATCCATCTAGTCAACCTATACCCGTTGATGAAACATCTATAGTTGTTCCTCGTAGAACAACCATGGTATCTCACCCACCAGTAAGATATGTTTTCCTTCATGAAGAAGAACAAGAGTTGTCTACAAATGAAGAAGTAGATTATGGAGATGATCCACTTACCTATGAAGAAGCTATATCAGATATAGACTCTTCAAAATGGATTGATGCTATGAAATCCGAGATTGATTCCATGTATAAGAATCAAGTTTGGGATCTTGTTGACCCACCTGAAGGTATTGTACCTATAGGGAACAAATGAGTTTTCAAGAAGAAAATTGGTTTTGATGGAAAGGTAGAGACCTATAAGGCAAGGCTAGTAGGGAAAGGGTGTCGCCAAAGGCAAGGAGTCGACTATGAGGAGACTTTCTCGCCTATTGCCATGCTTAAATCAATTAAGATTTTATTAGTGATAGCTGCATACTATGATTATGAGATTTGGCAGATGGATGTCAAAACAACTTTTCTCAATGGATACATTGAAGAAAACATTTTCATGGAACAACCTAGGGGTTTTGAATCCCAAGATGGTTCCAAGGTATGCAAGCTAAAGCGATCCATTTACGAGTTGAAACAAGCTTCGTGGAGTTGGAACATCCGTTTTGATGAAGCCATTAAATCCTTTGGTTTTATCAAAAATGAGGATGAGCCATGTGTATATAAGGAGATTAGTGACAGTGCTATCACTTTCCTTGTCTTATATGTGGATGACATATTGTTGATGGGTAATGACACTAGTATGTTGACAACTGTAAAGGTATGGTTGTCAAATACATTCTCCATGAAAGACTTAGGGGAGGCAACCTATATTCTTGGGATTCGCATCTATAGAGATAGAGCAAAAAGAATAATTGATTTATCCCAAAGTCTATACATGAAAAGGTGTTAAAGAGGTTTAACATGCTTGATTCCAAGAGAGGATTGTTACCAGTGAGATATGGTATCCATCTTTCTAAAGAGATGTCTCCAAAGACACCTGAACAAAGAGATCAGATGGCCAGGATTCCATATGCTTTGGCTATTGGAAGTTTAATGTATGCAATATTATGTACTAGGCCGGATATCGCATATGCTGTTAGTTTGACTAGCAGGTATCAATCCAATCAAGGTTTGGAACACTGGATAGCTGTCAAGAATATCCTTAAGTACTTGAGAAGAACTAAGGATTTATTCTTGATTTATGGAGGTGGAGACTTGCAATTGGATGGTTATACTGATTCTGATTTCCAATCAGATATCGATGATAGAAAGTCTACCTCTGGATATGTGTTCATTTGTCATGGAGGTGCAATCAGTTGGAAGAGTTCCAAACAGAGCACGACTACAGATTCCACTATAGAGGCTGAGTATATTGCTGCATCAGATGCTGCAAAGGAAGCTGTTTGGATAAAGAAGTTTGTGATAGAATTTACAGTAGTTCCTTCCATTGAGTCGGCAGTTCAACTACACTGTGACAATAATGGAGTAGTCATACAGGCTAAGGAACTAAGGTCTCACCCAAAATCCAAACACATAGAAAGGCACTACCACATTATTAGAGATATAGTTGGGCAAGGCGATATAGCCATGCAGAAAAATAACATCAGCTGAAAAATCCAGTTGATCCATTCACTAAGCTTTTGTCACAAGCTCAGTTAGACCGACATCTTGAGAAGATGGGTCTAAGGTATTATAATGAATGGCTCTAGTGATAGTGGGAGATTATTAGTAGTATGCTCTAGAGCATATCATTTAGTATGTATCTTCTACATGTTTTATTAATAAAAGGCTTTTCCACTTTTCCGTTTACATAAGATATTTATGTGTAATAGAAAAGGTCCATTGATATTTTGTTAGAAATTCTATTCTTAAGTTGTTAAGAATATGAGTGACAGTATTTATAGTACAAAGTATCATAAATAGGTTCACAATCGAGGATACTTCATAATAAGGACATGAATTATCCAGAAAGATTTTATTCATGTTTGTTCCCAAGTTATTTATATGAGATAAAAATAAGATGGAATGGTGAGTCTCAAGCTATATCACAAACATGATAGGCACTTATAAATGATAACTAGGCCGAACCAGTGACACTTATGACAAGCACAAGGAGTTTACTCTTGTCAATGTTTTGTCATAAATCATATCAGTGCATATAATCTTTAGACCTGAGATAGCACAGTTATCTTGTATATAGGTGGTTTGAGTTTGATACTGCTTTCATACTTATACTATGTATGGGTATATGGGCATGTGTTGGCTCCTACTAGTTATATATGGAGGTAGGTGTTGATCAAGATGGAATCTGTTCCTCTAAGTAAATAGAGATAAAATCCTATGTTCATTTAATTATTCTTGATGTTTCAAGTTCCTAGCCAGGACAGATAGATTTAATCAGAAAAGAGTTTCTGATGAGAAAAATCTTTTTAATCAAGAACTGAAATTAAAAGAGAACATAATATTCATAGCAAATAGAGTTTGACATAAATCATGACTCCAGCTTGAGTTGGGATTTTGTAACAGAGAGATTCTAGTGCATGGTAACATATGATTATAGGTTCATTTAAGGTAAACCTTATTACTAATTGGGTGGCCATAGCATACTATGCTAGGTATTAACCATGGTCTATGAGGTGCATAAAATGATTTAGAGAAATCATTTATGGTAAAAAAGAGTTCTGATGATATTAAGAGTTGATATCATGTCTCATTGCCAATTAGTGATGAGCCTAGTAAGTCACACACATACACAAGTTATCACCTAATTAAATATGATTTAATTAATTAATTAAAGAGTTTAATTGATTAATTAAATAGGTTTGGTTTGCAATTAGATTGCAAAGTCCCTAGCATGACTTGAAACCAAATCTAGATTATTGGATGTGTAGTATAAGTTAAATTTATATTTAAAGTGTTTAAATATGAATTTAATTAATGAGAAATTAATTAATAGAGATTAATTAATTAATTTATATTTGATATAAATTGATTCGAAGAAGAGAAATAATTATTTTGGGTTGAGAACTCAAAATTAAGACACAGGGGCATTTTGGTTATTTGACAGTGTGACATGTGGCACCATGAGATGGTGACACATGGGATTATACATAAGCTTTCCAAATGTTTTGAATCATGTAAAATGATTAATATTAAGATTAAATATAGGTTTGACACTTGGCACAATGTGATTGGGTCACTTAAACCTAGAGCTAATCAAAGGGTGACATGTGGCAAGGGTTTAATGTGTTAACCTAGTTATATAAGTATTGTTATGAAAAAAGAAAAGCAACCAGCAGCCACTCCTCCTTTGTCACGCCATTTTGAGGCTCTCCATATATTCTTCTTCATCTCTCATCAATTCAAAGAGATTAGCCATCAATCTCTTGAATTAAGAACACTAGAAATTGTTTCTAGTGTCCTATTTACATCTTTAATCTCTTAAAAGGCAGAACTTGAATTTCTAATTAATAGAAAAAGCTTTAGAAGCTGTTCAAGGGCTGCCATAGGTGCTCTTGGTGTGGACAAGCTAGAGGGACAACATCTGGTGTCCTGAAGACGAATCTCAAAGGCACAGACACGCTGCAGTGCTTCAAGAGGTTAGTGTAATCGTTCTTGATTTAATCTAGGGTTCTAAAATTAATCTGATTAATTTTAAAATCTTAAATGGCAAATACAGATCCAAAAATATATTAAAAGAGTTTTAATATATTGTTTATCATTGAAATCAAATAGGTAAAAATAAATCTTGCATGGTGCATGCGACCCTAGGTGAAAAATTTTGAATTCCATGGTATAAACTTGTGTTTTTCACGCTTCCGTTCCTTCACCATTCACATTACTATTGACTCAAATTGTTGACTTTTTAATACATAATAAATTTTTTGAACCTAAGTTCACCAAGATACCTCATTTTGCATTTTTTTTTTGTTGGTATTGATTTCCAATACCATTTCAAAGCTTATTTTATGTTATTCAAAATTTTCAGATTTCATATCCTAAGTTACTGTTCCATTGGTCATTGTTACAGTGGAAATTTGGCAAAAGTTTCTTCATCAAAGTTGTTCCTTTATGTGTCTTCTTTAATTTCCTTTTTGAATCACTCCAATCGGAGTTTTTTGGCTCAACTTATGGTCATTTTACCATAACTGGCCGGATTGACTTGTACCCAGAATTTCTGGGCAATTTGGTTCTGCCAGATTTGGTGACCTAAGTTTGTTGGCAATTTGACTAGGTTATGATTAGAATTTGGACTTGTGTTCTTCATGAAAGTTGTAGGGCTATGTCTCAGCTTTCCGTTGGTAAAATTTCAGATCAATTGAACTTTTCTACACTGAGTTATGACCATTTGAACAAACAATATTCATTTGGTCATTTTCCATGGATAGCATGTTGGTCACCTGGATTAGGGTAATTTTTGGGTCAATTTGGTTTGATTTTGTAACACTCCTAAGTTCGGTAGTGCGTTCTATTGTTCTGGTGACCAGTGTTTTCTGGACAGCTAGGATGCCTAGAACTACACTTTGTTATGAATGAGGAGACATAAAATAATGAAATACAAGAAAAGAAAACACAAGAAAAAATAAAAGAAAAATAATAACAAAGAAATGTAATCAAGTTAAGCGAGCCGAGAACCCTAGTGATGGGTGACCGCACCGGGAAGTCACGGCGTGGATCGTTGACTAGCCCTGGACTGCGGGGAACCCTGGAAAACATTTTTAAGACTTATAGAGACATCAATTGAAGTATAAATGCCATTAGAAATATCAAAGAAAAATTAATTAATTAGTACAAAGAAAAGTGAGAAATCAAAAAACGGACAAAATCCGGTGTTACCGAAAAATTGGGAATACAACCCAAACAGGGGCATTGTGGTCATTTGACACCCTGAGTTGCCTTTTGACCTCAATTTCAATTAAAAATAAATGATATAACACTTTAAAAATGACATAAAAAATTAAATTGAGATACATTATGTAAATAGTAAAAGATCAGTGGCAAATGAGCAAAATTAAGGAAATTAAGATTTATAACTTATTTAACCAAGTTAGCGCTCCACTAGTGACCTCTTAAGGGACCCATATTAAGCATTAGTGGACTGAAACTACCATCTTCAACCTCCCAAACTAGAACCAGCCGAATTCTTCTTTTTCTCTCAAGTTCCTCTATGGCCATCCATGGCCAAGCTCCATGTATGCATGAAGTAAGCCAATTTCTTCCTAAGTTCCTTCATCAAAGTTAGTCTACACCACTTGGGCAGTAGATTGGCAGCAAGAAGACCAAGTTTTGGAGAGATTTTGAAGAGTTTCCAAAGTGGTAAGTTTGTATTTTTGGTTAGTGCTTCATTAAAGTTAGTAAGGAGGTTATGGGTACTTGAATTGTGGAAAGAATTTTGGAGTTTAATGTTCTAAGGGAGATGTTTATTTTTGGCAGCCATGGAAACTACTTGAGGGCAGTTTATTTTTGCTTTTAAATGGTAGATTAAAGGGTTGATTATGTGTTTATATGTGTAGGAATAAATTGGGCGATGTATACTAAGTATATTGTGAATGTGTATTTTAATTTGGAAGCTTGGAAATTAATGGAGTGTGATGTATGAATTGGCAGCTTGCATTGTGAACCAAAAAAATGTTATTTCATGGGTTGGTTTATGAAATTACATGGTTGAATTATGGTGCTTGCTATGGTAGATTGTATATGTGTACAAAGGTTTGAGTTTAGGCATGTAAAGGAGCTTGTTATGTAGTTAAATTGTGTGTAAATTGAAGTTGGTAAATTCTGGACTATAATGTGCATATTGAATGTGATTGTAAGCTGCCAAAATGATCAACAATATGTGATAAAATATGTTTAGGTTATGGTACAAACCAGAACTGGGCATGAATGTGGAGTTTGGTAGGTGTTAAAAATGATCTTTGATGAGTATGAACAAAATGCAATAGGGCAGTTTGTGTTTTGGGCCTAGAACCTTAAGAGTGTGGCTCCAATTGGTATGAGACCAATTGGAGGTGAAACTAGGCACAAAATGTGCCAACTTTCATGAAGAAAACTTGCCAAAATTCTTGTAACACCCTCCCGGTAGCAACTCCGTACATTCTACTGTTCCGTTGTCCAGTGTCGGTCCGGACAGCTAGAACATCCGGAAAAATATTTTAACTAAAGTGAGGAACCATAATTAACTCAAATATTAATAAGAAAAATTTAGGAAAAATTTTAGAAATAAAATACAACCAAGTTAAATGAGCCGGTGCCCAAGCGATGGGTAACCCAGAGGGAAGTTGCGGTTCTCGCAACTAGGAGCCCTAGACCCGGGGGAAAAATTATAAAATAATTTTTGGGACTCTAGAGAAGGGCCATTGAGGTTCCTATGGCATTAGAATGCCATGAAAATATTTAGAAAAATTTTTCAATCGGTATAGACAATTTTGACCCGTTAAGCCAAACGGAGGGCATTTTGGTCATTTCGCCTTCAGAGGTGATTTTTGGCCGACTTGTCCAGTTGAGTAAATAATTAATATGACATAAAATATGAATAAACATTACTAGAAATTAAATTGAAAATGAGTAGTGAAGAAAAGAAAAGAAAATGAGGAAAAAGGCTTATTTATGACATCATGATGATGTCATTAAAAGCTATAACCAATTGCATTCAAACAACCAATTCATTAACTAATAAAAGAGACAAAATGAAGACCAAAATAATCAAAAGCAAACAGCAGCTATCCTCTTCCTCATGCAGCCGAAACCCTTGCCCATAGCCCAACCTCCATTGACAACTTCAATCAAAGCTCAATTTCTCTCTTCTTTTCACCATAAACCCTAAACCCCTTTCATTAAAATTTGTCCACTCATCTTGGGAGAGTGTTTGGCAGCCTAGAAAAGGAAAGAAAGTGAAGATTTAACTTGGGAAAAATCTGCCTACAAGAGGTTAGTGCACCTATTTACTTAAAACTCTTATATTCCATGATAGTGACTTGAATTGAGTAAGGATTTGTAACTTAAATGAACAAAAATTATGTGTATACATACCATGGATTTCGGCAGCCCTATTGAAGGAACAATATTGGAGTGTTTTGATGGATTTAAAGTGGATTAGAGATTATGTTTAAACCATGTATGCATGTGGTTAGGGAATGAGATAGTTAATTACTGCATGTTGTGAAATCTCATATGGAAATCAGGGTTTTGAGAAGTGAAAATGTGGCTTGGCTTAGGAAATTGTTAGAGAACATTTTAATGGTCAATTAGTGACCATTTTCGGTAAGTTGACCATAATTTGGGCTGAAATATAGCATGGCAAAGTGAATGAGTATGCTGCCTAAGGACAGCAGCAAAGGTGGCTGTGATTCCAGCCCACTTAGACAGCCATAACTTTGGCTGTGTAGGTCCAATTGGTGTTTGGCCAATTGGACATGAAACTAGGCTTATAATGGCACATTTTTGCTGAAGAAACCATGCCCAAAAGACCAAAGCAAGAGGACCAAAAGTTGGCCCCAATCGGGATACCCTGCAACAGCACCTGCAGAAATGACCAAATGAACAGTAACTGTTCATTTGGCCATAACTCACTGTAGATATGGTCAATTGACCTGAAATTTTTACAGCAACAAGTTACGACATAGACAAACAACTTTCATGAAGAAACATGCTCCAAATTACGACCAGAACCTAACCCAAATGGCAGTCACAGTCACTGTTCATGGTACTGTAGATTTGATAATTCTACAGTTTTGGCAATCCGGCCAACTGTGGTTTTTGGACCATATCTGGAGCTACAAAACTCCAAATGGAGCGATTCAAAAAGGGAAATTCAACTACACAAAATAAGGAACAACTTTCATGTTTGCCATTTCTTCAAATTCCCACTATAACAGTGCTTAATGGAACAGTAAACTTAGGCTTCGAAAACTGAAATTCTGCCCTCTTGGTTTTAAGTTTAGAAATGGTATGGGTGCTCAATTCCAACAAGTTTTAAATGTAAAATGTGGTACATTGGGAGTGTTAAAACCAATGTACCTATTTTCTATCTAAAAGTCAACATTTTTGTTGATCAATGAAGTGAATAGTGACACCAAAAACTTGAAATTCAAAAATTGAAGAATTCAAAAGTATCAAATGCCCTAGTATACCTAACAAGATTTGTTTGGATAGTTGGGCATGCCAATAGGGTTCAGTTAGCAGTACTGTACATGGCATTATGCCATTATGTGATTTTATGGCTTTTAGCCATTTTGATATTGTGTTGAGACTTGGCCTCGTGCCAAATATTATTTACAGCTTGTTAGCTGTTCTGTTGCACACCGGGAGATACATATGTGACCGATGGTGTGACGGCCCGAGGTACTTGATACCCAGTGCTAGTTTACCCGTTTATCCAGTCCAGTCGTCCAGTATAGGTTACTTGGGCAACCAAATGAATGAAAATGGACAAAGTTAATGAAATAAATGGATATACAAATACCAAACAAATAAGACATATACATTAAATACATTTTTATTTTCTGCTATTTTCTTTTATTTTATTATTGCACCACTAAGCATCATTGCTTAGCGCATTGCTTTTGCCACGCGTAGGTTCTGGAGATACAGATCATGAGCCCAGTAGACCGCAGACTGGGTGAGTCCATCCTGCAGTTCTGCACAGTGTCCGTGTCACCTCAACTTCTGCAGTGCATTGGCAGGACACTAGGTGTCATTTTGGTATTTTGTAACTAAATTTCTATTTTCTCATATGTAAATGAACTTATGTAATGTATTTTGACGTTCATGTAAATAATGAAGATTTATGGTTATGTATGGAAGTAATTTGAGTATTTATTTGTTGTTTATATATGAGTACCCTGAGAAATGATGATTGAGAACTGGAATTGAAAAATATTGAGTTTGTAATTACATTGGAGTTTGAGAATGACTGAATACGATTATTGGAAGTGTTTTTCACAGGTTCCAAAGAACTATTTTCTCCATTTTTAGTCGGTACTCTGCCGGATTTTCTTTAAAATTTTCGGAACCTCAAATAAATTATAATTTCAATAAATGACTTAAATCAATAATATTTCACAAGTTATATTCAAAACTATGACAAAAATTAATTAAGGTAAAATAGAGTGTGCCGGTACACCGTGTGACATATCTTACTCGGATATACTGTACACGGGTAAGGAGTGTCACATTTAGTGGTATCAGAGCACGGTTTAGGCGTTTCTGGGCCTAGATTGAGTCCATACCATGCATTGCATTTGTAAGAGTCGAGGTGACACTAATGCAGATCTGTTTGTCTTTCTTATTTTGAATAGGATATGGACCCTACATCTCAGAGGGCAGTTGAGGAGGAAGTGGAGAGTCATGCTCCACCTGCAGCAGCTGAGACTGGGGGTATGGGAGAACCTGCTCCGCCAGTTCAAGCAGAGCCTGCCCAGCCTCCACAGGCCATGTTCTAGCAAATGGCCGAATTTTTCAGACAAATGGCTGGGGTAATGCCAGCACCTCCACCACCACCACTAGCTCCACAACCAAAATCACACCTGGAAAGGCTAAGAAAGTTTGGGGCATTGGATTTCTTTGGCAAGAGAGAAGATGATTCTGTTGCTGCCGAAAATTGGTTGAACAGAACAGGCAGAGTCTTAAAACAACTCCACTGCACTCCTGAACAAAACCTAGAGGCTGCCATATCTCTATTGCAAGATGATGCCTATGAATGGTGGGACACGGTATCCAGTGAAGTGCAGCCAGAAGCTATAACTTGGGACTTCTTTCTCTCAGAATTCAAGAAGAAATATGTGGGTACTGTATACCTGGAAGAGAGAAGAAGAGAGTTTATTAATCTGAGGCAGAGACAGTTGTCAGTGGCTGAGTATGAGAAGGAATTCGTCCGATTGAGCCGCTATGGAAGGGAGATAGTCCCTAATGAAGCTGAAAGGTGCAAGAGATTTGAAGAGGGACTAAATGACAACATAAAGATCCAGCTCACTGCCCTGGGAATCACAGAATTTACCAAGTTAGTGGAAGCTTCAATAAAGGTTGAGAAAGTAAGAATCAGTGAGCAGACTATAAGGGAAAGACAGCAGAAGAGGGGCCCAGCTCAGTCTAGTTCAGCTCCTGCATCTGGGAAGAGGTTCAAGGGTCCATCTGCACAGAGTTCAGGTCAACCACAAGGTCAGGTTCAGTCTTAGGGGCCCAGGCCACAGTTTACCCCTAGGAGGGGTCAGTCCACACCATCCGTGGGCAGCTCTCCAGGGATGGGGTTCAGGGGACCAGCCCCAGCATCTTCTGCATGTCCGCATTGCCTGAAATGGCATAAGGGGGAGTGTTGGAGAGTGACTGGTGCCTACTTAAGGTGTGGGTCAACAGAGCATCAGTTGAAGAACTGTCCACGCAGAACTACTATAGCTGCTCCAACACAAGCAGACAGACCTGCTCCTGCACCACAAAGGGGTAGGAAATCTGGCAAATATGAGGCAGTAGGACCATCACAAAGGCCTGCATCTGAGCCAGCAGAGAGGCCTGACAGTAGACCACCTGCCAGAGCTTATGCCCTGAGAGCTCAGGAGGAGCAAGATGCCCCGGACGTCATCAGGGGTACGTTCTCCCTCTACAATACACCTATGCATGCATTGGTGGATCCAAGATCCACTCATTCATACATCTGCATCAACCTACCCGTAGAAAGGGGGATACTAGTAGGGGAGAGTGACCAAGACATTCTGGTCACTAATCCATTGGGCCATAGTGTAGTGGTGAACAAAGTATACAAGGGTTGCCCGTTAAGGATTCAGGGGTATGAATTCTTGGCAGACCTGATTGAGTTGCCCTTCCACGAGTTTGACGTGATTTTGGGAATGGACTGGTTGTCACGTCATCAGGCAATAGTTGATTGCAAATTGAAGAGAAGTTCTCTGAAAACTTCTGAGGGTAATGAGATCACAGTTGTGGGGGAAAGGACAGATTTCTTGTCCAATGTCATCTCACCACGCTGCAAGAAGAATGATGAGAAAAGGCTGTGAAGCCTACCTAGCACATGTGGTGGATACTAGGCAGGCTAAGCCAAACCTGAGTGATATACCCATAGTAAGAGACTTCCCAGAGGTATTTCCTGAAGAGTTACCTGGTTTACCACCAGAAAGGGAAGTTGAATTTGCTATTGAGACACTGCTGGGTACAGCACCCATTTCCATTGCTCCTTATAGGATGGCACCCACGGAATTGGGGGAGTTGAAAACTCAGTTGCAAGAGTTGCTTTATAAGGGGTTCATACGCCCCAGTGTGTCACCATGGGGAGCTCCAGTGCTATTTATAAAGAAGAAGGATGGGACTTTGAGGCTATGTATCGATTACCGGCAGTTGAATAAAGTGACTGTGAAGAACAAATATCTGATGCCTAGAATTGATGATCTGTTTGATCAGTTGAAGGGAGCAGGAGTATTTTCTAAAATTGATCTCAGATCAGGGTATCATTAGTTGAGGGTGAAGGATGTAGATGTGCCCAAGACTGCATTCAGGACCCGATATGGGCATTATGAGTTTCTAGTGATGCCCTTTGGCCTAACAAATGCACCAGCGGCATTCGTGGACCTTATGAACCGTATCTTCCATCCACACTTAGATTGGTTCGTAATGGTCTTTATTGATGATATTTTGGTGTATTCCAAGACCAGGGAAGAACATGATGAACATTTGAGGATTGTTCTACAAACCCTGAGAGAAAAGAAGCTGTATGCTAAGCTGTCCAAGTGTAACTTTTGGTTGAATGAGATTGCATTCCTTGGACACATAGTGTCAGCTGATGGGATTAGGGTGGATCCCAAGAAAATAGAAGCAGTGATGGAATGGAAACCTCCCAGAAATACAACTGAGGTCAGAAGCTTCTTGGGGCTAGCTGGGTATTACAGGAGATTTGTGAAGGGATTTTTCCTTAATAGCTACTCCAATGACCAAGTTGTTACACAAGAATGTCAGATTTGACTGGAATGACAAGTGTCAGATCAGTTTTGAGAAGTTGAAGGCTATGTTGACAGAGGCACTAGTGTTAACACAGCCAGTGTCAGGAAAGGACTTTGTAGTCTACAGTGATGCCTCACATAATGGGTTAGGGTGTGTATTGATGCAAGAGGGGAAGGTGGTCGCTTATGCTTCCAGGCAGCTAAGGCCACATGAACAGAACTACCCTACCCATGATCTAGAGCTTGCAGCAATTATCTTCACACTGAAGATATGGAGGCATTACTTGTATGGTGAAAAGTGCTACATTTACACAGACCACAAAAGCCTGAAATACTTACCAACCCAGAAGGAGCTCAACCTTAGACAGAGGCGATGGATTGAGTTCCTGAAGGACTACGATTGCGTAATTGACTACCATCCTGGGAAGGCAAATGTAGTTGCTGATGCTTTGAGCAGAAAGTCCATCACAGCTTTAAGATCATTGAATGCCCGTCTAACTTTGATTCGAGATGGAGCTATTTTGGCTGAGTTGCAAGTGAGGCCAAACCTACTACAGCAGATTTTAGATGGGCAAAAGGCAGATGAGAAGCTAATGGCTATTATGAGTAAAATCTCAGAGGGAAAAGTAACTGACTATGAGGTGAAAGCAGATGGGTGTCTACACTACAAAGGAAGACTGTGTGTACCAGATAATGGGGAATTGAAAGCCAGTATTGTAACACCCCTCACCCGACAACAGTGTAGCCGAGCAAGGCATGCTACAATCGGTGCCGGAGCACCCTAACTTATCTTACTTTATTTCTTTAATAATTTTGAATTCATTTAATTTAATATCAATTTTTTTTTTTATGGAAAAACCAGCGAAGTTTCCCCTATTTTATTATCGTTTGGCGTATTTCAATGTTCACTTGTTTGAAATTCAATTCAACAATATTTCTAAAATAAAATCTTATCCATGCTAATCATAATTATCACATATTTCAAATCTCATCCATACATTTCAATTTCATAATCATTTCCATTCATACTCAATTCATATGTAAACATTCTCAAATTACATAAGCAAAATTTTCAAATTTCCTTAATTTACATAATTTACAAAATAATTACAAAATTTCATAATTTACATCCTAATACAATATCTAGCATTTTATACAAAATACAAAATATGATCTATATGGGCCATATCTACATGCATTGCTGAGGGGGTGACAACCTTAAATACTTCAAATACTTCTGCAGATCAAAACTCCCAAAATTCCCAGTCAAACGTCCATTGGGTTCTAGCTTCAGTACCTGCGCGAAGGAAACAATTCCATCGCGCTAAGCATTGCTGCTTAGTGGTGCAATAATATAACAAGGAAATAATATACAAATAAAGATAGAAATAAAACATAATTCAAATAATTAAGATTTATTTATACTTCACATGCGGTCTCTAAAATTTAATATGTTTTATCCTAATTTAGTCTTCTTTGAAAGTGTTTATTTGCCAATGTACAGTAATAATGTACAAAGAAAATGATCTGAAAATAATAAATTTATGCTTATATTGTTATATAAGCACATTTGCAATATTTATTTATGTTATAATTATCTTTGCTAATCTTTTAGCATTTTCTCTATACTTGCTAGGTTGTCTTAGATTATTTCATAATAAGTAAATTTTGATATCTGTCCAGTTCATTTCGATTTTTTTTCTAATAAATAACTATCCTAATTTATTTTAGGTCATCTTACTCATTTATTTTATTTAATTTCTAATATTTTTAATTGCTAATATTCTTAACATATCTCAATAAATTTCACTGCCCAAGTAACCTATGACAGGCTGACTAAACTGGATAAGGGGTCGTTGGCACTGGACACCGCGGTGCCTCGGGCCATCATACCATGGGACACAGAAGGTCAACCACGTATGCAGTCAGTATGGCTAAAAAGCCATGATAACACATAATGGGGCATAAAAGCCATAAATGTTGGCATAAAGCCATGGATGCGGGCATGAAGCCATGAATACAGGCATAAAGCCATGAATACAGGCATAAAGCCTTTCGCAGTACTGCTAAAACAATACCCTATTGGCATGCCAAACTATCCAATCTGACACACATGTCTAGGCAATACAAGGGCACATAATATCATTAAATATTAATATATTGTGTTTTATGACTTCATTATTTCATGATAAATTTCAATTATAATTCATACATTCATTTGGTCATTTATATGATCACAATTCACATCAATTATCCTTTTTTTACCATTGTACTCAAAATACTTCTCCTCTCTACAATAATGAGAACTAATGTCTCATTCATACATTAATATGGTTCATTTATTCATTTATTATGTTATTCATATTGACCACAATTCTAAACAATGGTTCACATGTACCATTGTATTCAAAACATTTTTCCTTTCTCATTTATACATTCAAGAATCTACTTATGTAATTACAAATTTTATATTTCAAGTTGAGTTACTAATATTTTATGAATTCCATTTGTGATGGGCATATAAGCCCTAACTATCTATTCACATTAATTAGGTGACTTATTTTTCATGTTTCAAGTAATCCATGAATATTTCATGGATTTCAAATTTATGGTCTTAATTTCCTTTTAACAATTTTGACTAAGATACATAGTCCACATTTGTCATACAATTCTAAGCATTTAAGCTTAGAATTGGTTCTAGGTCTTCATCTTAGTTTGTTACTCATTTTGATTACTATTCACCTTACTAGTCAACCAAAATGTTGACTTTTTCATACTTAAGGGATATGTTAATTCTAATTACACCAAGATCCCACATTTTGAGTTTTACATTTGCTAGTATTAATTGCCAATTGCAATTTAAAGTCCCCTAGATGCATTTCTAATTTCAAATTTTGAATTTCAAGTTTTGGTGTCACTATTCACCTCATTGGTCAACAAAAATGTTGACTTTAGATAGAAAATAGGTGTATTGGTTTTAACACCCCAAACATACCACATTTTGTATTTAAAACTTGTTGGAATTGATTGCCATTACCATTTCTATGCTTAAAACCAAGAGGGTAGAATTTTAAGTTTTTGAAGCCTAAATTTACTGTTCCATTAAGCCCTGTTGCAGTGGGAATTTGAGGAAATGATAAACATGAAAGTTGTTCCTTATTTTGTCTAGTTGAATTTCCTTTTTTGAATCACTCCGTTTGGAGTTTTGTAGCTCTATATATGGTCCAAAAACCACAGCTGTCCGGATTGCCAAACTGCAGAATTGACCATATCTACAGTAACATGAACAGTGACTGAAATCACTTTGTTGGATGGGTTCTGGCCATAATTTGGGGTAGGTTTCCTTCATGAAAGTTGTTTGTCTATGTCTTAACTTGTTTTTGTAAAAATTTCAGGTCAATTGACCATATCTACAGTGAGTTATGGCCAAATGAACAGTTACTATTCATTTGGTCATTTCTGCAGTGTCAGGTGGTATCCGGATTGGGGCCAACTTTTGGTCCTCTTGCTTTGGTCTTTTGGGCATGGTTTCTTCAGCAAAAATGTGCCATTATAAGCCTAGTTTCATGTCCAATTGGCCAAACACCAATTGGACCAACACAGCCAAAGGTATGGCAGTCCAAGTGGACTGAAATCTCAGCCACCCTGCTGCACTCATTGGGCAGCATACTCATTCACTTTGCCATGCTATATTTCCGTCCAAATTATGGTCAACTTACCTAAAATGGTCACTAATTGACCATTAAAATGTTCTCTAACAATTTCCTAAGCCAAGTCAAATTTTCACTTCTCAAAACCCTAGTTTCCATTTCAATTCACCCATACACCTAGTTAAGCACTTTCATTCATTATATATGTGTATATACACCTTAAGCATAATCTTTAATTCATTCTAAGTCCATTAAAACCATCACAAACACTCCACCTTTGTTCCTTCCTTAGGGCAGCCGAAATTTATGGCATACACACACATAGTTTTTATTCATTTTAGTTATAAATTCCTACTTATTTCAAGTCTCTTACATAGAAATAAAGAGCTTTAGGTGTATATGTGCACTAACCTCTTGTAGGGTAGAATTTTCCAAGCTCAAACTTCACTTTCTTTCCTTTTCTAGGCTGCCAAACACTTCCCCAAGTTGTATGGACAAGTTTTAATGAAAGGTGTCTAAGGTTTAGTAGTGGAATTTCATGGGAAATGGAAGTAATTAAAGGAAACTCTCATGGAGGGTTATGGAGGAGAAACTCACGTTTTGGCTGAAGAAGAAGGCAGCTGTATTTTAATTCCTTTGGCCTTGTTTATCTCTTTTTATTAGTTAATTAAATAGTTGTTTAAATAGGATTGGTGGAAGCTTTTAAATGACATCATAATGATGTCATATTTGGCATTTTTATGGATTTTTCTTTTCTTCTTTGTTTACTAACTTCAAATAAAATTTTCATCAACATTAATTCATATTTTATGTCATAATAATTATTTACTCAACTGGACAAGTCGGCCAAAAATCACCTCTGAAGGCGAAATGACCAAAATGCCCTCCGTTTGGCTTAACGGGTCAAAATTGGCTGTATCGATTGATAAATTTTTCTAAATATTTTCTTGGCATTCTAATGCCATAGGAACCTCAATGACCCTTCTCTGGAGTCCCAAAAATTATTTTATGAATTTTTTCCCCGGGTCTAGGGCTCCTCGTTGCGAGAACCGCAACTTCCCTCTGGTTACCCATCGCTTGGGCACCGGCTTGTTTAACTTGGTTGTATTTTATTTCTAAAATTTTTCCTAAATTTTTCTTATTAATATTTGAGTTAATTATGGTTCCTGACTTTAGTTTAAATAGTTTTCCAGACGTTCTAGCTGTCCGGACCGACACCGGTCACCGAAACAGTAGAATGTACGGAGTTGCTACCGGGAGGGTGTTACAACTCTTCCCCTCTAATTTAAATTTCGTCCTCGAAATTTGCTGGGTGTAGGTGTCTAAGATAATTCTTTTACCTTTCTATTGCTCCCTCTGTCTACTTCTTTTATATATATGGTACCATTTAGTCTTTCCGAATATATCATTATACACTTAGGCATATCATAAAGGAAATACTTTACCTCAAATTCACATCTGGGGCTTCTTGCTCCTCTCCGGCTTGGGTAACATTTGGAAGTGGTGTTACTATTGTACTTGGTCCTTCCACGACCTCTGTCTAGGTCCGTGGTAAATTCCTCTTAAGACAATCTTTCAGACGATGGTCTGTGGCCCCACATCTATAACAGGCTCCAGTCAATCCCCCTACATTCACCTTTATGCCACTTGTTACAATGGCCACATTTTCTTGCTAATCCTGGCGCACTCACTACTTGTGTTTCTAGTTGATCTCTTCTGGGTATAGGCCTGGGTCTGGATCTCCTACTTTGATCAAATGTCTGACTTAACTGTTCTCTCAGCCTCTTATTACTAGACTGTCCAAATTTCCTCTTTTGCTGATCACCAGTCCTCTTTTGTTCCTCTTCATGAACACAACTAATATATTTCTTTCTGAACTCTATCAGAAAGAATTCCCAAGTTACGTCAGCTGGTGGCACTACCTTGGTTACGACATCCCACCATCGATATGCAGCTTCTTGTAACAATGAAACTGCACACTCCAAACTCTGTTCTGGTGTGCAATGGAGCTGCTGCAGGACTCTTTCAGTCCTTTCTAACCAATATTCAGCCGCTGTAGAATCGTCTTCCTTTTTACCATTGAAATCTACAGCTCCATACTTCCTAATTTTTCCTAGAGGTGATTTCTGCTGAGATAATGGTGGAACAACCCCAGTCATCTGTCGAAAGAATCCAGTCATCTGTTCAAACAAGGCCTGTTGGGGTTGTACAGGCACCTCTTGCACTGGTGGAGTAGGATCTCCCCGATTTCCAATATCACTCTCAGTCAGGATACGGCTTACTACTTCTTCTTCTACTGCCCTCTGCGATTCTGAGTCCATACCTTAACCTAAAATAACCAAGAAAATAGATCTGCATTAGTGTCACCTCAACTCATATGAATGCAATGCATGTTATGCACACTATCTCATTCTATTTATCTATGCCTAGGAACGACTAAACCGCGCTCTGATACCAATAAATGTAACACCCCTCACCCAACTACAGTGTAGCCGAGCAAGGCATGCTACAATCGGTGCCGGAGCACCCTAACTTATCTTACTTTATTTCTTTAATAATTTTCATTTAATTTAATATCAATTTTTTTTTTTACGGAGAAACCAGCGAAGTTTCCCCTATTTTATTATCGTTTGGCGTATTTCAATGTTCACCTGTTTGAAATTCAATTCAACAATATTTCTAAAATAAAATCTTATCCATGCTAATCATAATTATCTCATATTTCAAATCTCATCCATACATTTCAATTTCATAATCATTTCCATTCATACTCAATTCATATGTAAACATTCTCAAATTACATAAGCAAAATTTTCAAATTTCCTTAATTTACATAATTTACAAAATAATTACAAAATTTCATAATTTACATCCTAATACAATATCTAGCATTTTATACAAAATACAAAATATGATCTATGTGGGCCCTATCTACATGCATTGCTGAGGGGGTGACAACCTTGAATACTCCAAATACTTCTGCAGATCAAAACTCCCAAAATTCCCAGTCAAACATCCATTGGGTTCTAGCTTCAGTACCTGCGCGAAGGAAACAATTCCATCGCGCTAAGCATTGCTGCTTAGTGGTGCAATAATATAACAAGGAAATAATATACAAATAAAGATAGAAATAAAACATAATTCAAATAATTAAGATTTATTTATACTTCACATGCGGTCTCTAAAATTTAATATGTTTTATCCTAATTTAGTCTTCTTTGAAAGTGTTTATTTGCCAATGTACAGTAATAATGTACAAAGAAAATGATCTGAAAATAATAAATTTATGCTTATATTGTTATATAAGCACATTTGCAATATTTATTTATGTTATAATTATCTTTGCTAATCTTTTAGCATTTTCTCTATACTTGCTAGGTTGTCTCAGATTATTTCATAATAAGTAAATTTTGATATCTGTCCAGTTCATTTCGATTTTTTTTCTAATAAATAACTATCCTAATTTATTTTAGGTCATCTTACTCATTTATTTTATTTAATTTCTAATATTTTTAATTGCTAATATTCTTAACATATCTCAATAAATTTCACTGCTTAAGTAACCTATGACAGGCTAACTAAACTGGATAAGGGGTCGTTGGCACTGGACACCGCGGTGCCTCGGGCCGTCATACCATGGGACACAGAACGTCAACCACGATAACGATCGGTATGGCTAAAAAGCCATGATAACACATAATGGGGCATAAAAGCCATGAATGTTGGCATAAAGCCATGGATGCGGGCATGAAGCCATGAATACAGGCATAAAGCCATGAATACAGGCATAAAGCCTTTCGCAGTACTGCTAAAACAATACCCTATTGGCATGCCAAACTATCTAATCTGACACACATATCTAGGCAATACAAGGGCACATAATATCATTAAATATTAATATATTGTGTTTTATGACTTCATTATTTCATGATAAATTTCAATTATAATTCATACATTCATTTGGTCATTTATATGATCACAATTCACATCAATTATCCTTTTTTTACCATTGTACTCAAAATACTTCTCCTCTCTACAATAACGAGAACTAATGTCTCATTCATACATTAATATGGTTCATTTATTCATTTATTATGTTATTCATATTGATCACAATTCTAAACAATGGTTCACATGTACCATTGTATTCAAAACATTTTTCCTTTCTCATTTATACATTCAAGAATCTACTTATGTAATTACAAATTTTATATTTCAAGTTGAGTTACTAATATTTTATGAATTCCATTTGTGATGGGCATATAAGCCCTAACTATCTATTCACATTAATTAGGTGACTTATTTTTCATGTTTCAAGTAATCCATGAATATTTCATGGATTTCAAATTTATGGTCTTAATTTCCTTTTAACAATTTTGACTAAGATACATAGTCCACATTTGTCATACAATTCTAAGCATTTAAGCTTAGAATTGGTTCTAGGTCTTCATCTTAGTTTGTTACTCATTTTGATTACTATTCACCTTACTAGTCAACCAAAATGTTGACTTTTTCATACTTAAGGGATATGTTAATTCTAATTACACCAAGATCCCACATTTTGAGTTTTACATTTGCTAGTATTAATTGCCAATTGCAATTTAAAGTCCCCTAGATGCATTTCTAATTTCAAATTTTGAATTTCAAGTTTTGGTGTCACTATTCACCTCATTGGTCAACAAAAATGTTGACTTTTGGATAGAAAATAGGTGTATTGGTTTTAACACCCCAAACATACCACATTTTGTATTTAAAACTTGTTGGAATTGATTGCCATTACCATTTCTATGCTCAAAACCAAGAGGGTAGAATTTTAAGTTTTTGAAGCCTAACTTTACTGTTCCATTAAGCCCTGTTGCAGTGGGAATTTGAGGAAATGATAAACATGAAAGTTGTTCCTTATTTTGTCTAGTTGAATTTCCTTTTTTCAATCACTCCATTTGGAGTTTTGTAGCTCCATATATGGTCCAAAAACAACAGCTGTCCGGATTGCCAAACTGCAGAATTGACCATATCTACAGTAACATATACAGTGACTGAAATCACTTTGTTGGATGGGTTCTGGCCATAATTTGGGGTAGGTTTCCTTCATGAAAGTTGTTTGTCTATGTCTTAACTTGTTTCTGTAAAAATTTCAGGTCAATTAACCATATCTACAGTGAGTTATGGCCAAATGAACAGTTACTATTCATTTGGTCATTTCTGCAGGTGCTGTTGCAGGGTATCCGGATTGGGGCCAACTTTTGGTCCTCTTGATTTGGTCTTTTGGGCATGGTTTCTTCAGCAAAAATGTGCCATTATAAGCCTAGTTTCATGTCCAATTGGCCAAACACCAATTGGACCAACACAGCCAAAGGTATGGCAGTCCAAGTGGACTGAAATCTCAGCCACCTCTTTGCACTCATTGGGCAGCATACTCATTCACTTTGCCATGCTATATTTCAGTCCAAATTATGGTCAACTTACCTAAAATGGTCACTAATTGACCATTAAAATGTTCTCTAACAATTTCCTAAGCCAAGTCAAATTTTCACTTCTCAAAACCCTAGTTTCCATTTCAATTCACCCATACACCTAGTTAAGCACTTTCATTCATTATATATGTGTATATACACCTTAAGCATAATCTTTAATTCATTCTAAGTCCATTAAAACCATCACAAACACTCCACCTTTGTTCCTTCCTTAGGGCAGCCGAAATTTATGGCATACACACACATAGTTTTTATTCATTTTAGTTACAAATTCCTACTTATTTCAAGTCTCTAACATAGAAATAAAGAGCTTTAGGTGTATATGTGCACTAACCTCTTGTAGGGCAGAATTTTCCAAGCTCAAACTTCACTTTCTTTCCTTTTCTAGGCTGCCAAACACTTCCCCAAGTTGTATGGACAAGTTTCAATGAAAGGTGTCTAGGGTTTAGTTGTGGAATTTCATGGGAAGTGGAAGTAATTAAAGGAAACTCTCATGGAGGGTTATGGAGGAGAAACTCACGTTTTGGCTGAAGAAGAAGGCAGCTGTATTTTAATTCCTTTGGCCTTGTTTATCTCTTTTTATTAGTTAATTAAATAGTTGTTTAAATGGGATTGGTGGAAGCTTTTAAATGACATCATAATGATGTCATATTTGGCATTTTTATGGATTTTTCTTTTCTTCTTTCTTTACTAACTTCAAATAAATTTTTCATCAACATTAATTCATATTTTATGTCATAATAATTATTTACTCAACTGGACAAGTCGGCCAAAAATCACCTCTGAAGGAGAAATGACCAAAATGCCCTCCGTTTGGCTTAACGGGTCAAAATTGGCTGTACCGATTGAAAAATTTTTCTAAATATTTTCTTGGCATTCTAATGCCATAGGAACCTCAATGACCCTTCTCTGGAGTCCCAAAAATTATTTTATGAATTTTTTCCCCGGGTCTAGGGCTCCTCGTTGCGAGAACCGCAACTTTCCTCTGGTTACCCATCGCTTGGGCACCGGCTCGTTTAACTTGGTTGTATTTTATTTCTAAAATTTTTCCTAAATTTTTCTTATTAATATTTGAGTTAATTATGGTTCCTGAATTTAGTTTAAATAGTATTCTAGATGTTCTAGCTGTCCAGACCGACACTGGTCACCGGAACAGTAGAATGTACGGAGTTGCTACCGGGAGAGTGTTACAAGTATTCTGAAAGAGGCACATGCCAGTGTTTATGCTATGCACCCAGGAAGTACAAAAATGTATCATGATCTGAAGCTTCAGTATTGGTGGCCTGGTATGAAGAAGGACATAGCTGACTATGTGACTAAATGCTTGACATGTCAGCAAGTCAAGGCAGAACATCAAGTTCCATCAAGTTTGCTACAGCCTATACGCATACCTGAATGGAAATGGGATCGGGTCACCATGGATTTTGTAAGTGGTCTACCTCTCACCCAAAAGAAACATGATGCAGTATGGGTGATAGTGGATAGATTGACGGTCAAGACACTTTCGCCGATTAGACCGACTACTCACTGGAAAAGTTAGCAGAATTGTATATCAGTGAGATAGTTAGACTGCATGGAATTCCACTTTCCATCATATCTGATCGAGACCCAAGGTTCACATCGAGATTTTGGAAGAAGTTGCATGAGTCCTTGGGTACACAACTCCACTTCAGCACAACTTTCCATCCTCAGACGGATGGGCAATCCGAAAGAGTAATCTAGGTAAATAATTGAAACCAATGGAATTGATACAAATATTGAATTGAAATGATAACAATAACAAGAAATATATGTCAGGTCCTTGAGGATATGCTGAGGAGTTGTGTCATTGAGTTTGAGGGAAGTTGGGATAGATACCTCCCACTGGCAGAATTTGCATACAACAATAGCTACCAAGCTAGCATCCAAATGGCCCCATATGAAGCACTGTATGGGAGGAAATGTAGAACTCCAGTGTGCTGGACTAAATTGGGCGAAGACAAGCTGGTGGGGCCAGACCTGGTGAAACAGATTGAGGAGAAAGTGAAACTAATCAAAGCCAATCTGAAGGTTGCCTCAGACAGACAGAAATCTTATGCCGACCTGAAGAGAAAAGAAATAGAATATGCGGTTGGCGATAAAGTGTTCCTCAAGGCGTCACTGTGGAAGAAAGTATTGAGGCTTGGAAGAAAAGGTAAGTTGAGCCCTAGGTTCATTGGCCCATATGAAATCATTGAACGTGTGGGACCAGTGGCCTATAGGCTAGCTTTACCACCAGAGCTGGACAAGATCCACAATGTGTTCCACGTGTCCATGCTTAGAAGATACCACTCATATCCTTCACATGTCACCTCCAGGGAAGAAATTGAAATACAGCCGGATTTGACATATGAAGAAGAACCTCTACGGATCCTGGCTCGGGAAGTAAAAAAGTTGAGAAATAAGCAGATTCCACTGGTGAAAGTGCTTTGGAGACACCACAACACCGAGGAGGCAACTTGGGAAAGTGAAGAGACAATGAGGAAACAATTCCCTCAACTGTTTGCATCAGGTAAATTTCGAGGACGAAATTTAAATTAGAGGGGAAGAGTTGTAAAACCCTCCCGGCAGCAACTCCGTACATTCTACTGTTCCGGTAACCAGTGTCAGTCCGGACAACTAGAACGTCCGGAAAAATATTTTAACTAAAGTGAGGAACCATAATTAACTCAAATATTAATAAGAAAAATTTAGAAAAAATTTTAGAAATAAAATACAACCAAGTTAAATGAGCCGGTGCCCAAGCGATGGGTAACCCAGAGGGAAGTTGCGGTTCTCGCAACTAGGAGCCCTAGACCCGGGGAAAAAATTATAAAATAATTTTTGGGACTCCAGAGAAGGGCCATTGAGGTTCCTATGGCATTAGAATGCCAAGAAAGTATTTAGAAAAATTTTTCAATCAGTACAGACAATTTTGACCCGTTAAGCCAAACGGAGGGCATTTTGGTCATTTCGCCTTCAGAGGTGATTTTTGGCCGACTTGTCCAGTTGAATAAAAAATTAATATGACATAAAATATGAATAAACATTACTAGAAATTAAATTGAAAATGAGTAGTGAAGAAAAGAAAAGAAAATAAGGAAAAAGGCTTATTTATGACATCATGATGATGTCATTAAAAGCTATAACCAATTGCATTCAAACAACCAATTCATTAACTAATAAAAGAGACAAAATGAAGAACAAAATAATCCAAAGCAAAGAGCAGCCATCCTCTTCCTCATGCAGCCGAAACCCTTGCCCATAGCCCAACCTCCATTGACAACTTCAATCAAAGCTCAATTTCTCTCTTCTTTTCACCATAAACCCTAAACCCCTTTCATTAAAATTTGTCCACTCATCTTGGGAGAGTGTTTGGCAGCCTAGAAAAGGAAAGAAAGTGAAGATTTAACTTGGGAAAAATCTGCCTACAAGAGGTTAGTGCACCTATTTACTTAAAACTCTTATATTCCATGATAGTGACTTGAATTGAGTAAGGATTTGTAACTTAAATGAACAAAAATTATGTGTATACATACCATGGATTTCGGCAGCCCTATTGAAGGAACAATAATGGAGTGTTTTGATGGATTTAAAGTGGATTAGAGATTATGTTTAAACCATGTATGCATGTGGTTAGGGAATGAGATAGTTAATTAAAGCATGTTGTGAAAACTCATATGGAAATTAGGGTTTTGAGAAGTGAAAATGTGGCTTGGCTTAGGAAATTGTTAGAGAACATTTTAATGGTCAATTAGTGACCATTTTAGGTAAGTTGACCATAATTTGGGCTGAAATATAGCATGGCAAAGTGAATGAGTATGCTGCCTAAGGACAGCAGCAAAGGTGGTTGTGATTCCAGCCCACTTAGACAGCCATAACTTTGGCTGTGTAGGTCCAATTGGTGTTTGGCCAATTGGACATGAAACTAGGCTTATAATGGCACATTTTTGCTGAAGAAACCATGCCCAAAAGACCAAAGCAAGAGGACCAAAAGTTGGCCCCAATCCGGATACCCTGCAACAGCACCTGCAGAAATGACCAAATGAACAGTAACTGTTCATTTGGCCATAACTCACTGTAGATATGGTCAATTGACCTGAAAGTTTTACAGCAACAAGTTAAGACATAGAAAAACAACTTTCATGAAGAAACATACCCCAAATTACGACCAGAACCTAACCCAAATGGCAGTCACAGTCACTGTTCATGGTACTGTAGATTTGGTAATTCTGTAGTTTTGGCAATCCGGCCAGCTGTGGTTTTTGGACCATATCTGGAGCTACAAAACTCCAAATGGAGTGATTCAAAAAGGAAAATTCAACTAGACAAAATAAGGAACAACTTTCATGTTTTCCATTTCTTCAAATTCCCACTGTAACAGTGCTTAATGGAACAGTAAACTTAGGCTTTGAAAACTGAAATTCTGCCCTCTTGGTTTTAAGTTTAGAAATGGTATGGGTGCTCAATTCCAACAAGTTTTAAATGTAAAATGTGGTACATTGGGAGTGTTAAAACCAATGTATCTATTTTCTATCTAAAAGTCAACATTTTTGTTGACCAATGAAGTGAATAGTGACACCAAAAACTTGAAATTCAAAAATTGAAGAATTCAAAAGTATCAAATGCCCTAGTATACCTAACAAGATTGGTTTGGATAGTTTGGCATGCAAATAGGGTTCAGTTAGCAGTACTGCACATGGCATTATGCCATTCTTTGATTTTATGGCTTTTAGCCATTTTGATATTGTGTTGAGACTTGGCCTCGTGCCTAATATTATTTACAGCTTGTTAGCTGTTCTGTTGCACACCGGGAGATATATATGTGACCGATGGTGTGACGGCCCGAGGTACTTGATACCCAATGCCAGTTTACCCGTTTATCCAGTCCAGTCATCCAGTATAGGTTACTTGGGCAACCAAATGAATGAAAATGGACAAAGTTAATGAAATAAATGGATATACAAATACCAAACAAATAAGACATATACATTAAATACATATTTATTTTCTGCTGTTTTCTTTTATTTTATTATTGCACCACTAAGCATCATTGCTTAGCGCGTTGCTTTTGCCACGCGTAGGTTCTGGAGATACAGATCGTGAGCCTAGTAGACCACAGACTGGGTGAGTCCATCCTGCAGTTCTGCACAGTGTCTGTGTCACCTTAACTTCTGCAGTGCATTGGTAGGACACTAGGTGTCATTTTGGTATTTTGTAACTAAATTTCTATTTTCTCATATGTAAATGAACTTATGTAATGTATTTTGAGGTTCATGTAAATAATGAAGATTTATGGTTATGTATGGAAGTAATTTGAGTATTTATTTGTTGTTTATATATGAGTAACCTGAGAAATGATGATTGAGAACTGGAATTGAAAAATATTGAGTTTGTAATGACATTGGAGTTTGAGAATGACTGAATACGATTATTGGAAGTGTTTTTCACAGGTTCCGAAGAATTGTTTTCTCCATTTTTAGCCGGTACTCTGCCGGATTTTCTTTAAAATTTTCAGAACCTCAAATAAATTATAATTTCAATAAATGACTTAAATCAATAATATTTCACAAGTTATATTCAAAGCTATGACAAAAATTAATTAAGGTAAAATAGAGTGTGCCGGTACACCGTGTGACATATCTTACCCGGATATACTGTACACGGGTAAGGGGTGTCACAATTCTGCTTGCAAGGTAGCTTGAAAAATGACCAAATCCGGATTAAGTGCAAATAAGGCCTGAAAATTGACCATTTGTGCAGCATTTAGTGTTTAGGCTATAACTCACTCAAAACAGGTCCAATTGACCTGAAATTTTGACCATGAATAGTTAAGACCCATATCTACAAGTCTTATGAAGACACCAAAGCCCAGAAATGACCATAAGCAAGTCAAACAGCCTGCACAAGTTCGGGTCCAAAAGCTGGCCGAACCAAAATTGACCTAAAATGACCTAAAGTGACCAATTTTGATGCACTTTGACCAGCAATAGTGAGATGACCATAACTTGGTCTACATAACTCGGAATGACCTGAAATTTTGCCCCGCGTGCAATAAGACATAGGTCTACAAGTTTGTAGTTTTGACCAAAACCCAAAAACCGAGGGAACTAGGTCGTGTCAAACTAGTATCCCGGAATCCAGCAAATTGCAAGAAAATGCAAGATACAAGGAAATGAATTTGGTAATATGTACCAACCCTAAAAGACTATCGAATGTGACATATTGGTAACCATAAAACCTAATTTACCTAGAACGCATCGAGGGTCGATATATTAGGTTGATTAAGCAAATAATAGTATTTAGTGAATTACTTATCAAGCATTATCGTTAGAGACAGTTTAATTAAGTACATAAACACTTCAAATTATGTTTCTCAGTTTGCAAAGACTCAGGAAAAGGGAAGGAAACACTGAGTCAAGGCCAGGAGACAGTTATCAGAGGTTTGTGCACAACAGTTATTTCTTTTGAATTTTTCAATTGAAATAAATTATGACTATTTGTATATTACTGTTTTCAATTATGGAAATGTGTTTGAATGGATACTTATTGCTTGAAAAGCATTGTAAATAGTTTGAAACTGTGGAAAATTTGATTTAGTGTGATTTGTGAAAATTTGAAGTTAATTATGAATTGTGTTGCCATTTTGTGAATGAAATTATAACTTTGGAAATTTATTGGATTCTCACGAATCATTTGAATAAAATGTTTGGAATTGATTTTGTGTTCACACTTAGCATGACAGTATCATATCATTCCTTGTCCATTTATGGGGTTGTGATCGTTTATTTTCCTTCTCCATTTATGGAGTCGTGATCGTTTATTTTTCTCCCTCTCTGGTTTACCAGTTGAGGTGATCGGATGAGTACTCATTACATAACTAGCTCCCTTCCTCATAGATTTCTATTAGTGGGGTCGTGATTGCTTTGTCATGGTGTACAATGCGGCATTGATCGGAAATTTGAGTCATGGCTTAAGTTGTGAATGAATTGGCAACACTGTGTTATTAAATTATTCGACTAAATTGTGTTATTATGAGCTTTGATAATTTGTGAAATGGAGTTTAAATTCTTATTGACATTCATTGTCTTTTGAATTTAACTACGTTTTGATTACTGAGATTTATTGTGATATTGTGTTAAATTCCTTATGACATTCATTGTCTTGAATTTAACTATGGTTTTACGTATCCATCATTTATATGATTTATGAATTGTGATTTAAAGTTATATTTGGTTAATGTTGTGCACCACTGAGACATTGTCTCAGCGATAGCTTTTCATTGCTGTCACAGGTAGATAGATTGACAGGGCAGCAGACTAGGCTGCTAGTACATTTAGCGTGAAATCATCGAGTATATTGAGTATACCACATTTTGCATTTTGTACTGTAATGTATGTTCACTGTATGTATATATTGTTCTTGATTTTGAGCAGTTGTAAATTAAAATTGTACATTGAAGTTGTAAAGTAAATTATGAGTATTTTGACTTGTAAAAATAGTATTATATTTCTTTTATCTCAGTCTTTGAAAAATTATTGTGGATTTGAGTTGAAAAAGATATTGTGTTGTTTAACTGTTGAAGTGGAGATTAAGAATTATATTGAAGTGCTTTTACAGGTTTTCTGAAGAACTTTTTTATTCAAAATACATAAGGCACTCCGCCAAAATTTTTACAGAAATTCCTAATAGTCTAAATGTGTTAACTGTTTCAAGTCAGTTCACAAAAATTTTTTAACACCTGTAAATAGTGCTCACCACTGTAAAAAGAAAGAAAAGTTTTAAAATCCCTTGTAGTGTATTTAATGGGTTATCAGTAGACGAAGTTGGTAATTCATTAGGTATTGTGACACCCCTTACCCGACTACAGTGTAGCCGAGCAAGTTATGCCACTCAGTGTGCCGGAGCACTCTATTTTATCTTCATTCATTTTTATCATAGCTTTGAAAATAATTTGTGAAATATAATTCATTTATTGAAATTGTAATTTATTTGAGGTTCCGAAAATTTTAAAGAAAATCCGGCAGAGTACCGGCTAAAAATGGAGAAAACCGTTCTTCGGAACCTGTGAGAAACACTTCCTATATTCTTATTCATTCATCTCAACTCCATTTATCAAAATCTCAATATTTTTCAGTTCACATTCATTTCTCAATCATTCATTTCATGTGATAATCATATATATATCACAGATAAACATTCACTTTTTCATTTACAAACACAATTCTCATTATTTACATGAGCATCAAATTACATTTCATAAGTTCATTTACACATGAGAAAATAATATCAATTACAAAATACCAAAATGACACCTAGTGTCCTACCAATGCAATCAGCTTTGTGAGGTGACACGGACACTATGCAGAATCGCAGGATGGACTTACCCAACTGTGGTCTACTGTCTCTCTATCAGTATCTTAAGTACCTACGCGTTGCAAAAGCGACGCGCTAAGCATAAAGCTTAGTGGTGCAAATAATAAAATAGAAAGAAATAATATGCAAATCAAAATCATAATTTCTTAGCCATTGTGTTCATAAGAACTGAATAATTACCAACTTAATGTTTAGTCGAGGGCTAATTACGTTTTATGATATTAACTTCTTCATGCATTTTGTTTATTTATTTTCTTCATGATCTTGAATTTCTTTGTATTCTATCGTAATCATTTCTGATATTTAATTTTCGTATTTTCTTTAACAATCAGTTCAATTACGATTATACTTTTCCATGCCCAAGTAACCTATACAAATTGACCTGGATGGATAAACGGGTAAACTAGCACTGGGTACCAAGTACCTCGGGCCGTCACACCATCGGTCACAATGTGTCTCCCGGTGTGCAAACAGAATGGCTAATAAGCCATATAAGTAATAAGGCATAAAGCCAAGTAAAACATCATAATCAGTATAGCCATAGGCTATCACATCACAGAATGGCAATGAAGCCATACATCATACGCGATCGCTATCGTAACCCTATTGGCATGCCAACCTAACCAAACCAATCACATTAGGCCTACTAGGGCATTTGATACTTTTGAATTCTTCAATTTTTGAATTTCAAGTTTTTATGTCACTATTCACTTCAATAGTCAACAAAAAGTTGACTTTTGCATAGATCATAGGTGCATTGGTTTTAACACTCCCAATGTACCACATTTTGCATTTAAAACTTGTTGGTTTTGGTCACTTTCTCAAAGCTTAGGTCATTTTGGCAAAATTGCCAATTTTCGCTTTAGTGCTCAAGTTGCCTTCGTTCTATTGGTCAATCTACTGTTGGAATTTGACAAAACTTCCTTCATAGAAAATGTTCCTTATTTTGTCTAGTTGAATTTCTTTTTTTTGAATCACTCCATTTGGAGTTTTGTAGCTCAAGTTATGGCCAAAATAAGTTTACTGTTCACGTGCACTATTCATGCTGCACTTTTGGGTTTTGGCAGATTTTGGTCCAACTTTGGTCAGTAATTTGACCAAGTTAAGTTCATAATTTGGTCTAACTTTCTTCATTTGAAATGTTCTACTATGCCTTAGGTTTCCATCGGTTCAAGAATCGCCTAAATCCGAGTTTTCTAGAGAGAGTTATAGCCATCCAAACATTACTCCTCAAATCAAAATCTGAAGAGTTGCAGGTTTGAACAGTGACTGTGACTGCCATTTGGGTTAGGTTCTGGTCATAATTTGGGGTAGGTTTCTTCATGAAAGTTGTTTGTCTATGTCTTAACTTGTTGTTGTAAACATTTCAGGTCAATTGACCAAATATACAGTGAGTTATGGCTAAATGAACTGTTCATTTGGTCATTCTGCAGGGGCTGTTTGCAGGGTATCCGGATTGGGGACAAGTTTTGGTCCTCTTGCTTTGGTCTTTTGGACATGGTTTCTTCAGAAAAAATGTGCCATTACAAGCCTAGTTTCATGTCCAAATGGCCAAACACCAATTGGACCAACACAGCCCAAGTTATGGCAGTGCAAGTGGACTGAATTTTCAGTCCCTCTGCTGCTGTCCTAGGGCAGCCTACCTCTTGACTTTGCAATTCTATTTTTCAGTCCAAATTGTGCTTAACTTACCTAAAATGGTCACTAATTGACCATTATAATGTTCTTTAATCAATTCAAATGCCAAGTCCAATTTTTCACATCTCAAAACCCTAATTCCTATCTCCATTTCACCACATGCTTGAATTTACTAACTAATCCATTTTACTTATATTTATATACTTTAAACATAATCCCTAGTGCACTCCAAGTCCATTAAAGCACTAAATCTTGTTCCTTAGTTAGGGGCAGCCGAAATTCATGGGCCACATACACTTAGTTTTTGTTCATTTAAGTCACAAGTTCTTACTCAATTCAAGTTGCTAATCATGAAAGTAAAAAAAAAAATTTGGGTATCTAATGCACTAACCTCAACTTGAAGAATCTCCAAGCTTGCCAACTTTAATTTCTCTTCTCCCTTTTGCTCCCAAACACCTTAGCAAGCTTCTAGAATAAATTTTTGTGT
Source organism: Hevea brasiliensis (assembly GCF_030052815.1). NCBI lineage: Eukaryota > Viridiplantae > Streptophyta > Magnoliopsida > Malpighiales > Euphorbiaceae > Hevea > Hevea brasiliensis. The sequence goes on along the minus strand of NC_079497.1, from coordinate 76,550,413 downwards.
TGAGAACTTGAGGAAATATGGTGGGAGTTTAGGGCTTCATGAGCTTGCCAAGCTCATCAATGGAGGAAGGGGAACATGGGTTTCGGCTGTTTTTTTTGGGGAGGGATGGCTGCTCACGTTTTTCTTTCCCTTTAGTCCATTTTTAGTCTCTTTTATTGGTTAGTCAAATGATGGCTTAATTGTGATTGGTCATAATTTATAAATGACATCATCAAGATGTCATAAATGAGCTTTTCTTTGATTTTTCTTTTCTTTTCTTCACTACTTATTTTCAATTTAATTTCTAGTAATGTTTCTTCATATTTTATGTCATATTAATTATTTACTCAACTGGACAAGTCGGCCAAAAATCACCTCTGAAGGCGAAATGACCAAAATGCCCTCCGTTTGGCTTAACGGGTCAAAATTGTCTGTACCGATTGAAAACTTTTTCTAGGTATTTTCTTGGCATTCTAATGCCATGGGAACCTCAATAACCCTTCTCTGGATTCCCAAAAATTATTTTATAATTTTTCCCCCGAGTCTAGGGCTCCTCGTTGCGAGAACTGCAACTTCCCTCTGGTTACCCATCGCTAGGGCACCTGCTCGTTTTAACTTGGTTGTATTTTATTTCAAAAATTTTTACTAAATTTTTCTTATTAATATTTGAGTTAATTATGATTCTCGACTTTAGTTTAAATATTTTTCCGGACGTTCTAGCTGTCCGGACCGACATCGTCACCGAGCAAAGAGAATGTACGGAGTTGCTACGGGAGGGTGTTACAACTCTTCCTCTAATTTAAATTTTGTCCTCAAATTTACCCGACTTAAGTAATCGAGGAGTTGCTACCTCCTTGTTTCTTCACTTCCTTGTATCGCCTCATCGATTATGCAGGTTTGGCTCTTCCTGAGCTTCCATAGCATATACTTGTGGTGCCACCCTGACTTCGGGCTTTTCAACTGTCTCAGAAACAATCTTTTGTGTAATGTCAGCCGTTTTTGCTCTACCCGATCTTTTACCCCTTTGAACTATAGGGGAAGGTCTATCAACTTGTACCGGAGCTATTGAACCACTCCTCTGAGGGCAATCTCTTATGAAATGATCCGTAGCCCCAAATATGAAACACTCTCTACTAAACAGTCGACACTCCTCTCGTGTCTTCTACCACAATGCATACATTCAGGCTTTGTGTTATTGTGCCCGGGGAACTAGCTATAGATATTCCAATCTGGCCTCTGTGGCCCTGTGTCTGATCTTGTGAACTAGAACCCTTAAACTTCTTACTATCAGTTGGTATACTTGACTATCCTGGGCCCCTCTTCTGCTGTCTCTCCCTTCTGGTCTGCTCACTGATTCTTACCTTTTCAACCTTTATTGCAGCTTCCGCTAGCTTGGTAAATTCTGTGATTCCCAAGGCAGTGAGCTGGATCTTGATGTTGTAATTTAGTCCCTCTTCAAATCTCTTACACCTTTCGGCTTCATTAGGGACTATCTCCCTTCCATAGCGGCTCAATCTTATGAATTCCTTCTCATATTCGGCCACTGACAACTGTCTCTGCCTCAGGTTAATAAACTCTCTTCTTCTCTCTTCCAGGTATACAGTACCCACATACTTCTTCTTGAACTCAGAGAGAAAGAAGTCCCATGTCATAACTTCTGGCTGCACTTCACTGGATACCGTGTCCCACCACTCATATGCATCATCTTGCAGTAAAGAGATGGCAGCTTACAGGTTTTGCTCTGGAGTGCAGTGGAGTTGTTTTAGTACTCTGCCTGTTCTGTTCAACCAATTCTCGGCTGCAACAGAGTCATCTTCTCTCTTGCCATAGAAATCCACTGCCCCAAATTTTCTTAACCTTTCCAGGTGTGATTTCTGCTGTGGAGCTGGTGGTGGTGGTGGTGCTGGCATTACCCCGGCCATTTGTCTAAAGAAGTCGGCCATTTGTCAAACATGGCTGTGGAGGCCGAGGTGCTCGCTTGAGCTGGCGGAGCAGATTCTCTCATGCCCCAGGGCCTCACCGCTGCAGGTGGAGCATGACTCTCCACTTCCTCCTCGACGGCTCTCTGAGATGAGGGATCCATATCCTATTCAAAATAAGAAAAATAAACAGATCTGCGTTAGTGTCACCTCGACTCTTACAAATGCAATGCATGGTATGGACTCAATCTAGGCCCAGAAACGCCTAAACCGTGCTCTGATACCACTAAATGTGACACCCCTTACCCAACTACATTGTAGCCGAGCAAGTTATGCCACTCAGTGTGCCGAAGCACTCTATTTTATCTTCATTCATTTTTATCATAGTTTTGAAAATAATTTGTGAAATATAATTCATTTATTGAAATTGTAATTTATTTGAGGTTCCGAAAATTTTAAAGAAAATCCAGCAGAGTACCGGCTAAAAATGGAGAAAACCGTTCTTCGAAACCTGTGAAAAACACTTCCTATATTCTTATTCATTCATCTCAACTCCATTTATCAAAATCTCAATATTTTTCAGTTCACATTCATTTCTCAATCATTCATTTCATGTGATAATCATATATATATCACAGATAAACATTCACTTTTTCATTTACAAACACAATTCTCATTATTTACATGAGCATCAAATTACATTTCATAAGTTCATTTACACATGAGAAAATAAGATCAATTACAAAATACCAAAATGACACCTAGTGTCCTACCAATGTACTGTAGCCTGTGAGGTGACACGGACATTATGCAGAACTGCAGGATGGACTTACCCAATCTGTGGTCTACTGGCTCTCGATCAGTATCTTTAGTACCTACGCTTTGCAAAAGCGATGCGCTAAGCATAAAGCTTAGTGGTGCAAATAATAAAATAGAAAGAAATAATATGCAAATAAAAATCATAATTTCTTAGCCATTGTGTTCATAAGAACTGAATAATTACCAACTTAATGTTTAGTCGAGGGCTAATTACGTTTTATGATATTAACTTCTTCATGCATTTTGTTTATTTATTTTCTTCATGATCTTGAATTTCTTTGTATTCTATCGTAATCATTTCTGATATTTAATTTTCGTATTTTCTTTAACAATCAGTTCAATTACAGTTATACTTTTCCATGCCCAAGTAACCTATACAAATTGACCGGACTGGATAAACGGGTAAACTAGCACTGGGTACCAAGTACCTCGGGCCGTCACACCATCGGTCACAATGTGTCTCCCGGTGTGCAAACAGAATGGCTAATAAGCCATATAAGCAATAAGGCATAAAGCCAAGTAAAACATCATAATCGTGATAGCCATAGGCTATCACATCACGTAATGGCAATGAAGCCATACATCATACGCGATCTTGCTATCAGAACCCTATTGGCATGCCAACCTATCCAAACCAATCACATTAGGCCTACTAGGGCATTTGATACTTTTGAATTCTTCAATTTTTGAATTTCAAGTTTTTATGTCACTATTCACTTCAATAGTCTACAAAAAGTTGACTTTTGCATAGATCATAGGTGCATTGGTTTTAACACTCCCAATGTACCACATTTTGCATTTAAAACTTGTTGGTTTTGGTCACTTTCTCAAAGCTTAGGTCATTTTGGCAAAATTGCCAATTTTCGGTTTTGGTGCTCCGAAGTTGCACTGTTCTATTGGTCGATCTACTGTTGGAATTTGACAAAACTTCCTTCATAGAAAATGTTCCTTATTTTGTCTAGTTGAATTTCTTTTTTTTGAATCACTCCATTTGGAGTTTTGTAGCTCAAGTTATGGCCAAAATAAGTTTACTGTTCACGCAATCGCTCATGCCTTGCACTTTTGGGTTTTGGCAGATTTTGGTCCAACTTTGGTCAGTAATTTGACCAAGTTAAGTTCATAATTTGGTCTAACTTTCTTCATATGAAATGTTCTACTATGCCTTAGGTTTCCATCGGTTCAAGAATCGTCTAAATCCGAGTTTTCTAGAGAGAGTTATAGCCATCCAAACATTACTGCTCAAATCAAAATCTGCAGAGTTGCAGGTTTGAACAGTGATTGTGACTGCCATTTCGGTTAGGTTCTGGTCATAATTTGGGGTAGGTTTCTTCATGAAAGTTGTTTGTCTATGTCTTAACTTGTTGTTGTAAAAATTTCAGGTCAATTGACCAAATATACAGTGAGGTATGGCTAAATGAACAGTTACTGTTCATTTGGTCATTCTGCAGGGGCTGTTTGCAGGGTATCCGGATTGGGGACAAGTTTTGGTCCTCTTGCTTTGGTCTTTTGGACATGGTTTCTTCAGAAAAAATGTGCCATTACAAGCCTAGTTTCATGTCCAAATGGCCAAACACCAATTGGACCAACACAGCCCAAGTTATGGCAGTGCAAGTGGACTGAATTTTCAGTCCCTCTGCTGCTGTCCTAGGGTAGCCTACCTCTTCACTTTGCAATTCTATTTTTCAGTCCAAATTGTGCTTAACTTACCTAAAATGGTCACTAATTGACCATTATAATGTTCTTTAATCAATTCAAATGCCAAGTCCAATTTTTCACTTCTCAAAACCCTAATTCCTATCTCCATTTCACCACATGCTTGAATTTACTAACTAATCCATTTTACTTATATTTATATACTTTAAACATAATCCCTAGTGCACTCCAAGTCCATTAAAGCACTAAATCTTGTTCCTTAGTTAGGGGCAGCCGAAATTCATGGGCCACATACACTTAGTTTTTGTTCATTTAAGTCACAAGTTCTTACTCAATTCAAGTTGCTAATCATGAAAGTAAAAAAAAATTTTGGGTATCTAATGCACTAACCTCAACTTGAAGAATCTCCAAGCTTGCCAACTTTAATTTCTCTTCTCCCTTTTGCTCCCAAACACCTTAGCAAGCTTCTAGAATAAATTTTTGTGTTGAGAACTTGAGGAAATATGGTGGGAGTTTAGGGCTTCATGAGCTTGCCAAGCTCATCAATGGAGGAAGGGGAACATGGGTTTCGGCTGTTTTTTTTGGGGAGGGATGGCTGCTCACGTTTTTCTTTCCCTTTAGTCCATTTTTAGTCTCTTTTATTGGTTAGTCAAATGATGGCTTAATTGTGATTGGTCATAATTTATAAATGACATCATCAAGATGTCATAAATGAGCTTTTCTTTGATTTTTCTTTTCTTTTCTTCACTACTTATTTTCAATTTAATTTCTAGTAATGTTTCTTCATATTTTATGTCATATTAATTATTTACTCAACTGGACAAGTCGGCCAAAAATCACCTCTGAAGGCGAAATGACCAAAATGCCCTCCGTTTGGCTTAACGGGTCAAAATTGTCTGCACTGATTGAAAACTTTTTCTAGGTATTTTCTTGGCATTCTAATGCCATGGGAACCTCAATAACCCTTCTCTGATTCCCAAAAATTATTTTATAATTTTTCCCCGAGTCTAGGGCTCCTCGTTAGAATCGCAACTTCCTCCAGTTACCCATCGCTAGGGCACCTGCTCGTTTTAACTTGGTTGTATTTTATTTCAAAAATTTTTACTAAATTTTTCTTATTAATATTTGAGTTAATTATGATTCTCGACTTTAGTTTAAATATTTTTCCGGACGTTCTAGCTGTCCGGACCGACACTGGTCACCGGAACAGTAGAATGTACGGAGTTGCTACGGGGAGGGTGTTACAACTCTTCCCCTCTAATTTAAATTTTGTCCTCGAAATTTACCTGACTTAAGTAATCGAGGAGTTGCTACCTCCTTGTTTCTTCACTTCCTTGTATCGCCTCATCAGTGTCTGGGTTTGGCTCTTCCTGAGCTTCCATAGCATATACTTGTGGTGCCACCCTGACTTCGGGCTTTTCAACTGTCTCAGAAACAATCTTCTGTGTAATGTCAGCCGTTTTTGCTCTACCCGATCTTTTACCCCTTTGAACTATAGGGGAAGGTCTATCAACTTGTACCGGAGCTATTGAACCACTCCTCTGAGGGCAATCTCTTATGAAATGATCCGTAGCCCCACATTTGAAACACTCTCTAGTTAACAGTCGACACTCCCCTCTGTGTCTTCTACCACAATGCATACATTCAGGCTTTGTGTTATTGTGCCCGGGGAACTAGCTATAGATATTCCAATCTGGCCTCTGTGGCCCTGTGTCTGATCTTGTGAACTAGAACCCTTAAACTTCTTACTATCAGTTGGTATACTTGACTATCCTGGGCCCCTCTTCTGCTGTCTCTCCCTTCTGGTCTGCTCACTGATTCTTACCTTTTCAACCTTTATTGCAGCTTTCGCTAGCTTGGTAAATTCTGTGATTCCCAAGGCAGTGAGCTGGATCTTGATGTTGTAATTTAGTCCCTCTTCAAATCTCTTACACCTTTCGGCTTCATTAGGGACTATCTCCCTTCCATAGCGGCTCAATCTTATGAATTCCTTCTCATATTCGGCCACTGACAACTGTCTCTGCCTCAGGTTAATAAACTCTCTTCTTCTCTCTTCCGTATACAAGATGCCCACATACTTCTTCTTGAACTCAGAGAGAAAGAAGTCCCATGTCATAACTTCTGCCTGCACTTCACTGGATACCGTGTCCCACCACTCATATGCATCATCTTGCAGTAAAGAGATGGCGACCATGTGTTTTGCTCGGAGTGCGGTGGAGTTGTTTTAGTACTCTGCTCTGCTCAACCAATTCTACCGCAACAGAGTCATCTTCTCTCTTGCCATAGAAATCCACTGCCCCAAATTTTCTTAACCTTTCCAGGTGTGATTTCTGCTGTGGAGCTGGTGGTGGTGGTGGTGCTGGCATTACCCCGGCCATTTGTCTAAAGAAGTCGGCCATTTGCTGAAACATGGCCTGTGGAGGCTGAGCAGGCTCTGCTTGAGCTGGCGGAGCAGATTCTCTCATGCCCCCAGTCTCAGCTGCTGCAGGTGGAGCATGACTCTCCACTTCCTCCTCGACGGCTCTCTGAGATGAGGGATCCATATCCTATTCAAAATAAGAAAAATAAACAGATCTGCGTTAGTGTCACCTCGACTCTTACAAATGCAATGCATGGTATGGACTCAATCTAGGCCCAGAAACGCCTAAACCGTGCTCTGATACCACTAAATGTGACACCCCTTACCCAACTACAGTGTAGCCGAGCAAGTTATGCCACTCAGTGTGCCGAAGCACTCTATTTTATCTTCATTCATTTTTATCATAGTTTTGAAAATAATTTGTGAAATATAATTCATTTATTGAAATTGTAATTTATTTGAGGTTCCGAAAATTTTAAAGAAAATCCGGCAGAGTACCGGCTAAAAATGGAGAAAACCGTTCTTCGGAACCTGTGAAAAACACTTCCTATATTCTTATTCATTCATCTCAACTCCATTTATCAAAATCTCAATATTTTTCAGTTCACATTCATTTCTCAATCATTCATTTCATGTGATAATCATATATATATCACAGATAAACATTCACTTTTTCATTTACAAACACAATTCTCATTATTTACATGAGCATCAAATTACATTTCATAAGTTCATTTACACATGAGAAAATAAGATCAATTACAAAATACCAAAATGACACCTAGTGTCCTACCAATGCATCAGAGTCTGTGAGGTGACACGGACACTATGCAGAATTGCAGGATGGACTTACCCAATCTGTGGTCTACTGGCTCTCGATCAGTATCTTCAGTACCTACGCGTTGCAAAAGCGACGCGCTAAGCATAAAGCTTAGTGGTGCAAATAATAAAATAGAAAGAAATAATATGCAAATCAAAATCATAATTTCTTAGCCATTGTGTTCATAAGAACTGAATAATTACCAACTTAATGTTTAGTCGAGGGCTAATTACGTTTTATGATATTAACTTCTTCATGCATTTTGTTTATTTATTTTCTTCATGATCTTGAATTTCTTTGTATTCTATCGTAATCATTTCTGATATTTAATTTTCGTATTTTCTTTAACAATCAGTTCAATTACAGTTATACTTTTCCATGCCCAAGTAACCTATACAAATTGACCGGACTAGATAAACGGGTAAACTAGCACTGGGTACCAAGTACCTTGGGCCGTCACACCATCGGTCACAATGTGTCTCCCGGTGTGCAAACAGAATGGCTAATAAGCCATATAAGCAATAAGGCATAAAGCCAAGTAAAACATCATAATCAGTATAGCCATAGGCTATCACATCACAGAATGGCAATGAAGCCATACATCATACGCAGTACTGCTATCAGAACCCTATAGGCATGCCAACCTATCCAAACCAATCACATTAGGCCTACTAGGGCATTTGATACTTTTGAATTCTTCAATTTTTGAATTTCAAGTTTTTAAGTCACTATTCACTTCAATAGTCTACAAAAAGTTGACTTTTGCATAGATCATAGGTGCATTGGTTTTAACACTCCCAATGTACCACGTTTTGCATTTAAAACTTGTTGGTTTTGGTCACTTTCTCAAAGCTTAGGTCATTTTGGCAAAATTGCCAATTTTCGCTTTGGTGCTCAAGTTGCAATCGTTTCTATTGGTCAATCTACTGTTGGAATTTGACAAAACTTCCTTCATAGAAAATGTTCCTTATCTTGTCTAGTTGAATTTCTTTTTTTTGAATCACTCCATTTGGAGTTTTGTAGCTCAAGTTATGCCCAAAATAAGTTTCTCGCTCACGCAATCGCTCATGCCTTGCACTTTTGGGTTTTGGCAGATTTTGGTCCAACTTTGGTCAGTAATTTGACCAAGTTAAGTTCATAATTTGGTCTAACTTTCTTCATATGAAATGTTCTACTATGCCTTAGGTTTCCATCGGTTCAAGAATCGCCTAAATCCGAGTTTTCTAGAGAGAGTTATAGCCATCCAAACATTACTGCTCAAATCAAAATCTGCAGAGTTGTAGGTTTGAACAGTGACTGTGACTGCCATTTCGGTTAGGTTCTGGTCATAATTTGGGGTAGGTTTCTTCATGAAAGTTGTTTGTCTATGTCTTAACTTGTTGCTGTAAAAATTTCAGGTCAATTGACCAAATATACAGTGAGGTATGGCTAAATGAACAGTTACTGTTCATTTGGTCATTCTACAGGGGCTGTTTGCAGGGTATCCGGATTGGGGACAAGTTTTGGTCCTCTTGCTTTGGTCTTTTGGACATGGTTTCTTCAGCAAGAATGTGTCATTACAAGCCTAGTTTCATGTCCAAATGGCCAAACACCAATTGGACCAACGCAGCCCAAGTTATGGCAGTGCAAGTGGACTGAATTTTTAGTCCCTCTGCTGCTGTCCTAGGGCAGCCTACCTCTTCACTTTGCAATTCTATTTTTCAGTCCAAATTGTGCTTAACTTACCTAAAATGGTCACTAATTGACCATTATAATGTTCTTTAATCAATTCAAATGCCAAGTCCAATTTTTCACTTCTCAAAACCCTAATTCCTATCTCCATTTCACCACATGCTTGAATTTACTAACTAATCCATTTTACTTATATTTATATACTTTAAACATAATCCCTAGTGCACTCCAAGTACATTAAAGCACTAAATCTTGTTCCTTACTTAGGGGAAACTGAAATCCATGGGCCACATACACTTAGTTTTTGTTCATTTAAGTCACAAGTTCTTACTCAATTCAAGTTGCTAATCATGAAAGTAAAAAAAATTTTTGGGTATCTAATGCACTAACCTCAACTTGAAGAATCTCCAAGCTTGCCAACTTTAATTTCTCTTCTCCCTTTTGCTCCCAAACACCTTAGCAAGCTTCTAGAATAAATTTTTGTGTTGAGAACTTGAGGTAATATGGTGGGAGTTTAGGGCTTCATGAGCTTGCCAAGCTCATCAATGGAGGAAGGGGAACATGGGTTTCGGCTGTTTTTTTTGGGGAGGGATGGCTGCTCACGTTTTTCTTTCCCTTTAGTCCATTTTTAGTCTCTTTTATTGGTTAGTCAAATGGTGGCTTAATTGTGATTGGTCATAATTTATAAATGACATCATCAAGATGTCATAAATGAGCTTTTCTATGATTTTTCTTTTCTTTTCTTCACTACTCAATTTCAATTTAATTTCTAGTAATGTTTCTTCATATTTTATGTCATATTAATTATTTACTCAACTGGACAAGTCGGCCAAAAATCACCTCTGAAGGCGAAATGACCAAAATGCCCTCCGTTTGGCTTAACGGGTCAAAATTGTCTGTACTGATTGAAAAATTTTTCTAGGTATTTTCTTGGCATTCTAATGCCATGGGAACCTCAATAACCCTTCTCTGGATTCCCAAAAATTATTTTATAATTTTTCCCCCGAGTCTAGGGCTCCTCGTTGCGAGAACCGCAACTTCCCTCTGGTTACCCATCGCTAGGGCACCTGCTCGTTTAACTTGGTTGTATTTTATTTCAAAAATTTTTACTAAATTTTTCTTATTAATATTTGAGTTAATTATGATTCTCGACTTTAGTTTAAATATTTTTCCGGATGTTCTAGCTGTCCGGACCGACACCGGTCACCGGAACAATAGAATGTACGGAGTTGCTACGGGGAGGGTGTTACAACTCCTCTGTGCAGTGCAGTTTCTTGAATACCCTATCCATCCTCTCTAACCACTGTTCTGCCTCTAGAGGATCTACTGTCCCCTTGAACTCTGTAGGCCCATATTTCATCAATTTGTCATACTGTCTAGCAGAAGACTATGGTTGTACCACTGGTGTCTGTATTGGGACTTGAGTAGGCACATTACCAGCCATTTGTTGGAACATTGCAGCCATCTACGAGCAACCGAGCAGAAATCGTGGTACTACGGGGTGGTCTTCTTGAACCACTGACATTATGTAGGGCTGGGGCATCCCCTTGCACCTCAGCTTCAATAGATTGATCGACTAAACGATCACCCTCTTCCATAGTCAATGCGAGGATCTTAGATCTTCTGAACAAATAACACAAGGAGATTTTCTCCCGTTAGTGCATATTTAGAATTTAATGTACTGTATGTATCAAACAATGATATTGAGCAGTTGTACTATGAAGAAAGAATATTCAAATTACAGGTGAAAATAGAATTTAAAAACTAGCTCTGATACCACTAAAACATGTCACGCCATACCCCTCTGTAAGGCATAACATGATCCCGTAGTATACCTGTCATACCCCAGCTTAGTGGGCCCCAGCTCAAGCCCCTCTATGGGTGGCCATCTTGCCAGCGTACCCCTCTAGAGGCCGGCGATGCAACTCAAATCGGTACTGTCCGCTTTGGTGGAGTTCAATCCCTTCGCCCTGCAGAGCTAGGATTCGAACCCATATCACCTCACGGATTTGCTTCGCCTCTTACCAATTGAGGCGAAGCAAATCCGTGAGGTGATATGGGTTCGAATCCTAGCTCTGCAGGGCGAAGGGATTGAACTCCACCAAAGCGGACAGTACCGATTTGAGTTGCATCGCCGGCCTCTAGAGGGGTACGCTGGCAAGATGGCCACCCATAGAGGGGCTTGAGCTGGGGCCCACTAAGCCGGGGTGTGACAGGAGCTTAGATTTCAATACTTAGTATCTCTGCTATAGGGGGATGCTTATGATTGGTGGAAAACAATTCCCCACAGTCTGGTAGAACCTGCAGTGCTAACATGGAATGACTTTCTCAGGGAATTCAGACAAAAGTATGTCCCCGATGCTTATGTAGACCAAAAACTACAAGAGTTCCTAAGTCTGAAACAGGGAAGCAGATCAGTGGCTGAGTGTAACACCCCTATGTTCGGTAATGCGTTCTAATGTTCTGGTGACCAGTGTTGTCCGGACAGCTAGGATGCCTAGAACTACACTTCGATATGAGTGAGGAGACATTAAATAATGAAATACAAGAAAAGAAAATACAAGAAAAACAAAGGAAAAATAATAGTAAAGAAATACAACCAAGTTAAGCGAGCCGAGAACCCTAGCGATGGGTGACCACACGGGAAAGTCACGGCGTGGACCGTTGACTAGCCCTAGACCGCGGGGAACCCTAGAAATTAATTTTAAGACTTAAAGAGACATCAATTGAAGTATAAATATCATTAGAAATATCAAATAAAAATTAAATAATTAGTACAAAGAAAAGTGAGAAATTGAAAAACGGACAAAACCCGGTGTTATCGAAAAATCGGGAATGCAACCCGAACAGGGGCATTGTGGTCATTTGACACCCCGAGTTGTCTTTTGATCTAAATGTCCATTGAAAATACATGATATTACACTTGGAAAATATAATGAAAAATTAAATTAGGGGTACCTAATATAAATAGCAAAAATGGGGTTCAATTTGGGTAATTAACACTTTTCACTTATTAAATCATTAAAAATGGGTGAGTGGAGCACTTTGGGGATTAAATTAACATCACATGGGCAGATTACTTCCACTAAACTTCATCTTCAACCTTGAGACTCACCATGTCGAATTGAACTCTCTCAAAACCTCCATTGCCGCAATTGGTTCAAGCTTCATCATCCTCTTCATTTCACCTCCAAACACCTAGGTTGCTTCATTAAAGTTTATCCCCACATCATAAGGAAGAGTTTGATACCAAAATCAGGAAGTTTAGTGAAGATTTGAGAAGTCTCATCCATAGGTAAGTCTGAGTTTTTGATTGTTGCTTTGTTAACGTTTGTAAGGGTGTTATGGGTGTTTGATTTATGAAGAAAATTTTGAGGTTTGATGCTGAATGGGAATGTGTACTTTTGGCAGCCATGGAAACACCTTGAAGATAGTTTACTCTTGCTTGCAAATGGTGGATTAGAAGGTTGATTAATTATTTATGTGTATGGGTAATCATTTGGGTGATGTATATTTAGAATATGTAAATGTGAAATGAAATTTAAAGCTTGGAAATTAATGGAATGTAAATGTACCATTGTGGCAGTTCATTAGCTCTTGAAGAATGCTGGAATTCATGCTTGGTTTATGGAATAATGATGTTAAAATGTGTTGGTTGTTATGGCAGTTTGAGTGCATGAATGATGGTGTGAAGTTTGACATGTAAATGAGCATGAATTGGTGATTGAATTGTTGTAAATTGAGTTGGACAAATTCTGCACTTGTTGGTGCACATTGAATGTAATTGTAAGCTGCCAAAATGACCTATAAAATGTTGTAAATTATGTTTAGGTTGGGGTACAACCAGAATTGGTTTAAATGTTAAGTTTGGTGAGTGTTAAAAGTGATGCTTGATGTGTATGCAAGAATTTCAATAAGGCAGTTTGAGTTTTAGGCCTAGAACTTTAATTGTGTGGCTCCAATTGGTATGAGACCAATTGGAGGTGAAACTAGGCACAAAATGTGCCAACTTTCATGAAGAAAGCTTGCCAAAATTCTGCTTTCAAGGTAGCTTGAAAAATGACCAAATCCGGATTAAGTGCAAATGAGGCTTGAAAATTGACCATTTGGGCAGCAGTTAGTTTTTAGGCCATAACTCACTCAAAACAGGTCCAATTGACTTGAACTTTTAACCATGAATAGTTAAGACCCATATCTACAAGTCTTATGCAGACACCAAAGCCCAGAAATGACCATAAGCAAGTCAAACAGCTTGCACAAATTCGGGTCTAAAAACTGGCCGAACCTAAAATGACCTAAAGTGACCTAAAGTGACTAATTTTGATGCAATTTGACCAGCAATAGTAAAATTACCATAACTTGGTCTACATAACTCAGAATGACCTGAAATTTTGCCCCGCGTTCCATAAGACATAGATCTACAAGTTTGTAGTTTTGACCAAAACCCGAAAATCGACGAAACTAGGTCGTCTGGGTAGGTCAAACTAGTATCCCGGAATCCAGCAAATTGCAAGAAAATGCAAGATACAAGGAAATGAATTTGGTAACATGTACCAACCCTAAAAGACTATTGAATGTGACATATTAGTGACATTAAAACCGAATTTACCTAGAACGCATCAAGGGTCGACATATTAGGGTGACTAAGGAAATAATAGAATTCGACAAATTAATTATTGAACCTTATTCTTAGAGACAGTTTAAATGAGTATTGAAACACTTCAAATTGTGTTTCTCAGTTAGCAAAGACTCAGAGAAGGGGAAGGAAACACTGTGTCAGAGCCAAGAGACAGTCATCAGAGGTTTGTGCACAACTAGTTTTTAACTGATTTTGTTTGAATATTTCATATGATTAAATGACATACTTTTCTTATGTATTATGTTTAATAAGCATTGTTATGGATTGAATAAATTATGTTTTGGAAAATTGTGATAGAACATGTTTTGAATTGTGATGGTAATTTTCATGGAAAAATGCAAATTTATGATTTGAATTGTGATGAGCATAAAAATTATTGGATATTGAAATTGACTTTGAATTGAATTATATTGTGATTTATGCTCACTAAAAGGATTGAGATATTGTTTTATATCTCACTATAGATGCTTGACTAGGTTATTACCCGTCTCTCTCATTTGTTGAGAAGACAATGGAGTTAGTTGTATTTTGATTACCATGGTACGTGCACAGGCTTAGATTTTCCTCTGATTTGAGGTTAGATATAAGTTTATTTTATCGTTATGGCCCTTGCGGAAGATTCATTATTGTGATGGTACTGTGCACGATGATTCGACCTCCCCGACCATAGGGAGTTAGAATCTGATTCGACCTCCCCGACCATAGGGAGTTAGAATCACATCGAATATGGCCCTTTCGAATAAGTCTTGCACAGTTAGTGAGATAAAGATTGATTTTTGAGATACATAATGATTTTTGAGATACAGAATGGCTTTTGGATGGTAAAGAATTGTGATTTCAATTATGATTTATGTATAATTGATTTTGTTGGAATTACTTAAATGGTTAGTCATGATTTGATAAATTGAATTTTGTGATCAAAGTCATTTATACAAATGATTTACATTATTGGCAATGAATATTTTGAGTTTTGGAATTTGATGAGTATTCAGATTTTCAAATTATTTACTGTAAATTTTGTCAATGTATATTGTACTATGTTTTAAATTATAGTTGTGCACCACTGAGTTTACCACTCAGCGATAGCTTTGTATGCTGTCGCAGGTAAAAAGAGCATAGAGTAGTGAATAAGTTTCTTTGAAGACATATTCAAATCAGCTCCTGGTATATCATAGGTATACCCATGTACATAGGTTTTGATGTATGCATGTAATAATATGTATGTAAATTATTTGAGAAGTTGTATAAAAACTCTTGTAAAATATTTTGGTATGTAATTAAATGTAAATTATTGTAAATATAAAGTTGAGATTTCATTTACTTGAATAGTTTTGTATTATAAATTTTGAGTCTTGTAATCAATGAAATGTTTCTTTATGATGAGAGTAGTTTGAAAATAAATTGATTGTTTATTGAGAATTGAATTGTGAATTGAAATGAAGTTATTGAAGTTGTATTTGAGAAAACATATTGGGAGCATTTTCTTTTGCAGGATTAAAGAACTGTTTTCTCAAAATACAGCCGGCACTTTGCCGAAATTCTGAAAAAAAAAAATTTATAATTCCAGATTTTAACCGATGATTTAAATTTCACGAAAATTGTTTTAAAATCCCTTGTAGTATATCTAATGGGTTATCGGTAGGCGAAGTACGGTAATTCATTAGGTGTACTACAGGATCATGTTGCATCTTACAGGGGAGTAGGGTGTGACACTGAGTATGAAAGAGAATTTTCCCGCCTAAGCCATTATGCAGTAAATCTACTTTCCACCAGTAAGGAGAGATGCAAGAGGTTTGAAACCAGCTTGAAACCCAGTATCAGATTACAAGTGGCCGGATTCAAACACACTAACTTCTCTGAACTTGTTTCTCAAGCCCTAGAGTTGGAAAGAATTGAGTCTGAAGCTGCTCCTGAGAAAAAGAAATCAGAGAAGACAAAGAAAGAGGGAAAATCAGTAGAACAGAGTTCCAGTGGTCCTACTGGAAAGAGGAAGAACTATGGGGGACACAGCGGAGGTGGCAAGAAGTCTGGTAAGGGAAGACATTCAGGACAGAAACCTCCTCTATCCGGTCCAGAGTACTGCAGGTTCCTACCATTCCCCTAATGTGAAAATTGTGGAAGATATCATGGTAGGATATGCTATAAGGCTATTGGAGCCTGTTATAACTGTGGAGGCACAGACACTTTGCCAAGGATCGCACTGAGTCGAGAGAGTTGGACCACCTCCTACTACTGCAGAAGGGCCAGTTCAGAGCCCTGTCACCAGAAGTTCACAACCACCCAGCAGAGGTAGTGTCACACCTTACCCCTCTGTAAGGCATAACATGATCCCGTAGAATACCTAATGAACTACCGAACTTCACCTACCGATAATTCATTAAGTACCCTACAAGGGATTTTAAAACAATTTTCTTATCTTTGACAAGTGGTGAGCATTTCTAATAAGTATTAAAAACATTTAGTTGAAATTAAAACTAATTAATATTTTTGGCCATTTTAGTTTTCCGCAAATTTTATAAAAATTTTGACAGAGTTTCCTCTGTATTTTGAGAAAACCGTTCTTCGAATACCTGTAAAAAGCACTTCTAAAAGTTTTTCTCAACCACTACTTCGGTTTCACAATCAAACTCAGTCAATTTCTCAAAATTCACAAGTTCAATAGTTCTCAAAATACTATCAATCAATATCATTCATATTCATTAAAAACAAAATAATTTATACGCAACCTTACAAATTTATATCAAAAGAAACATAAACTAAATCATACAAATTTGTGTACAAGCTGCTCAAGACCCATTTTTACATGTCCATACATTTATGTGCAATATATACATCAAAAGAAGTATTTACAGTTAGGGTATAAATTATACCCGAAGGCTTCAAGCTGATGACTTGACACACTTCAGCAGCTCAGTCTACTACTCCTCTAGTCTCTGTATCTGCGACAGCAATAGAAACTATCGCTGAGTACTAGGACTCAGTGCTACACAACATACTAAAATAATCTTTATGCAAAAATAAAATCACGTTTATTCAAAAATTTGACTAAACATGAGCATTACACAAAACATGAATTATGAGATTTTAATGCAAACCAAGTTCATTTCAAAGTATCAAAACACATTTCATAAAACCCACAGTTAAATCATGCCATTCGAAACAAATAGAATCTCAATAGCCAGAGGCTAAAGAGAAATCACATCACAAGGCTAGCTAGCTCAAATATATGGATATCCATTCACATCCTCTTCTACTGGCACACCTCAACACTTTTCCAGAGAAGGAATCAAAATTCAAAACTAATTACCCCCACTAGTCGTGCTAGTGAGGTGTTCAAATATGTGGTCATGACACTATGGTTTCAAAACTTATCTTAACAACTTGCTAAACATTGTCTTTTCAAATATACATAATAACTTTCAACAATTTAGATCAAACATCATAAGAATGCCATAATCCGATATTTCATATTATTCAAAACGATATGCAAAAGATGATTATAAAAGTATATGTTGTGCACAAACCTCAAACGAGTCGTCCCTTAGCCTCGACTCGGTTCGTCGGGTTCCTTCCCGATATTCTTTTCAACTTAAACACACAATTTTACAATGTTTCAGTACTAGAACTTAACACAGATCCAAAACAAATTTAGCTTCATAATTACCTAGCTCTAACGTGCTAAATTCGACGTTCTTTAAATTTTGTGTTTCGGGTTACTATTCACTGCACTATTCAAGTCAAATAGTTGACTTTCTAAGACTTAATAGGTATGGGAACTCCAACTTCACCCACATACCACATTTTGGTCATTAAACTTGTTGGTTTTGGTCATTTTCTCAAAGCTTAGGTCATTTTGGCAAAATTGCAAATTTTCGGTTTTGGTTCTCCGAAGTTGCACTATTCCATTGGTCGATCTACTGTTGGAATTTAACAAAACTTCCTTCATAGAAAATGTTCCTTATTGTCTTAAGTGTATTTTCATTTTTGGATCACCTCAATCGGAGTTTTTTAGCTCAAGTTATGGCCAAAATAAATTTACTGTTCACTTGTACTGTTCATACTGGTATTTTGGGTTCTGGCAGATTTTGATCCAACTTTGGTCAGTAATTTGATTAAGTTAAGTTCATAATTTGGTCTAACTTTCTTCATATGAAATGTTCTAAAATGTCTTAGATTTCCATTGGTTCAAGAATCGCCTAAATCCGAGTTTTCTAGAGGGAATTATAGCCATCCAAACATTGCTGCTCACTGAAAATTCTGCAGAGTTGCAGGTTTAGTAACCTAACTTTGCTCAATAATTTGAATGGGTTAATGGCATAATTTGGGGTGATGTTCTTCATGAAAGTTTTAGATCTATATTCCCTCTAACCCCTGGCCAAATTTCAGGTCAATTTGACCTGTCTAACTCGAGTTATGACCAAATGAACAGTTACTGTTCATTTGGTAAGTTTAGTCTTGATGGCGCCTGCAATCACTTGTCTTTGGTCAATTGTTTCACCAAGTTTTGGTCAGTTTTTGGCCATGGTTCCTTAATGAAAATTGTGCTCTTTTATGTCTATTTTCATCTCCAATTGGTGGCATATCAATTGGACTTGTAAAATTTGAGTTTTGGTCCTTCAAAGTGGGTTTGGTCATGCTGCCAGCAGCATGACCATTAACCAACGAATTTGGTTTGATTTCCTACCATTCCCACACAATCCATTTGGTCATAATTGACCATTATTTCACTTCACAATAGGTCAAACATGCCATTTATGCATTTCTCCAAATTTTGGTTCATAAACCCTAGCTTCCAAACCCTAATTACACTAAAATGTTGTATTTATTCACATTTAAGCATTTCAATCTTACTATCACTTTCATACAAACTTACTAACACATTTAATTCATTCAAAATACATCAAACTCTCCCACATCCATGGCTGGCTGAAATTCCCTTTGGTCCTCTACAAATATTTTCTTTTGATTTTAATTAAATTTCTAGATTACTCAAACCACAAAGATAACCAATAAACTAAAATTTGCGATTTAGCTTGCTTACCTCACTTGAAATTCCTCTTCCTCAATTTTCTTCTTTTTTTTTTTCCTTTCCTAATCTTGCTCAAACTTCCTTTCAAGGGAAATCAACAAGGTTTAAGGTTGGTAAATAAAATTTCTAGGTTGGGATTTAGAGGATTTATGGAAAGGAACCAAGAATTCCAAGCTTTTCTTGCTTAAAAATGGTGGAACAAAATAAGAAGAGAGGGAGAGGAGAGAGCTACGGGAAAAGCAAAAGAAGAAGCAAAAAAAAATATTTTTGAATTTTTATTTTTATCCATTTTTGAAGACCAAAATTCCCAAATTAATAAATTAATTTAATTAATCTTTTATGACATCATCTTTGACTTTTCTAACTTCTTTCTTTTCTTTTTCTTTTTTTTTCTATTTATTTTTTTCTATTAGTTGTTTAATTTAATTGTTGATTCAAAAATTTTTATTTCTCTGATTTTATTTGACAGTTAGGTCAGGAGTCAGCTCTCGGGGTCAATTGACCAATTTGCCCCTCGCCGGTTCATCCCGGTTTGCAAATAATCCAATATTTCTTTCGGCTCCCTGACCTAATTATTTGACTGGCTTAACAGTTCTTTTTCATGATTTTCTCTTTTCCACTGTGTTCATAAGGGTCCTAAGGACCGCATCGTCACTTTTTAGGGTTCGAAATTTGAGTTTAAAATGACTTCGCAGTCGTTCCCGAGAAGGTCACTCATCGCTGTGACTCTCGGCTCGTTTAACTTCTTATGTTCTATTTTTCTTATTTATAGTTAACTAATTAAACATTACTAATTATTTGTTTTTATGGCTTCTCAAGTTGTCTTAAATGTGAATCTAATCTCCTTAATTGTCCGGACCGACACCGGTCACCGGAACAGTGAAATCTACTAGGCTATGCAAACGGGGTGTTACAATTCTCCCCCCCTTAAAATAAATTTCGTCTCGAAATTTTACCTGCTATCAATCTTTGAACAACTATGGGTGCTGTCTCCTCATGTCCTCCTCTCGCTCCCAAGTAGCTTCTTGGCCCGAATGATGGTTCCACAGCACTTTTACCAATGGTATCTGCTTGTTCCGTAGCTGTTTCACCTCATATGCCAAAATCTCTATGGGTTCTTCTTCATATGTGAGGTCTGGATTCACTTCAATTTCCTCTACTGGTAGTACATAAGATGGGTCTGATCGATACCTCCTCAACATAGACACATGGAAGACATTATATATCTTCTCTAACTCTGGAGGTAGTGCCAACCGATATGCCAAAGGACCCACTCTTTCCAGAACCTCATATGGCCCGATAAAACGAGGACTTAGTTTCCCCTTCCTACCGAATCTCATAATCCTCTTCCAAGGAGAAACTTTGAGGAAAACTCTGTCACCCACTGCATAGTGAACATCTCTTCTCTTCAGATCAATGTAGGACTTCTGACGGTCTGATGCAGTCTTAAGTCGACCTCTAATCACCCTGATTTTCTCTTCAGTTTGCTGAACGATTTTGGGTCCAATCATCTTTCTTTCACCCACGTCATCCCAACACAACGGGGTTCTACATTTTCTGCCATACAAAGCTTCATATGGAGGCATTCCAATGCTTGATTAGTAGCTGTTGTTGTAAGCAAACTCAATCAAAGGCAAGTGTGTATCCCAACTGCCCTTAAACTCAATCACACAAGCCCGTAGCATGTCCTCCAAGATCTGAATTACCCTCTCAGACTAGCCATCTGTCTGTGGATGGAATGCAGTACTGAAGTTCAATCTAGTTCCTAGGGCTCTCTGAAGACTACCCCAGAATCTAGAAGTGAACCTAGGATCTCTGTCTGACACGATGGATACTGGCACTCCATGCAGTCTCACAATCTCATCGATGTATAACTTGGCCAATCTTTCTAAACTGTAGTCCATCCGATCGGCGTAAAATGAGCAGATTTAGTCGATCACAACAATGACCCAAAGCGCATCATGACTCTTACGTGTCCGCGAAGTCCCATTACAAAATCCATTATTATTCTTTCCCATTTCCATTACGATGCTTGGTAGTGGATGTAACAACCAGTGGGTACTTGATGCTCTGCCTTTACTTGCTGACAAGTTAGGCATTTGGATACAAACTCTGCCACGTCTCTTTTTAAACCCATCCACCAGTAATGCTCCTTTAGCCCTCTATACATTTTTGTACCACCAGGGTGCATGGCAAAAGGAGACTCATGTGCTTCCTTCAAAATGATTTGCTTCAAATCCACATTATTAGGAACACATATTCTACCTTGGTGTAGCAGTAGACCATCATCTCTGATTCAGAATTCTAGTTTCTTGCCCTGCCGAACTTCTTCTAACAGCTTCAGATACCTTTCATCATTCTGAGCAGCCATTCTGATCTGATCAATTAACACTGGCTGTACATGCCATGCAACTGCTGTCTGCCCCTCATCATTAATCTCTAAACTGGCATGTAATGATCTCAACTCATGTACCAAAAACAAAGGAGTAACTCGTAGACTTGCCATAGTCTTGCGACTTAAGGCGTCAGCCACAACATTAGCTTTCCCTGGCTGATAGTCTATCAGATAATCATAGTCTTTTATCAACTCTAACCATCTCCTCTGTCTCAAATTTAGCTCTTTCTGGGTGCCCAAATACTTCAAACTCTTATGATCTGTGTAGATGTAGCACTTCTCCCCGTACAAATAATGTCTCCAGATCTTAAGAGCAAACACAATGGCTGCAAGCTCCAAATCATGTGTCGGATAATTCCTCTCATGCGGTTTTAGCTGGCGTGATGCATAGGCAATGACATTTCGATCTTGCATCAACACACAACATAACCCGTTGTGAGAAGCATCGCTGTAAACTGTATATTCTTTACCCGGTGTGGGTAAAGTCAGGACTGGAGCTTCAGTCAAACATCTCTTCAATTCATCAAAACTCTGCTGGCATTTGTCCATCCACTGAAATTTCACATCCTTTCTAAGCAACTTGGTCAATGGAGATGCCAACATGGAGAACCCTTTTACAAATCGACGGTAGTATCCAGCTAACCCCAGAAAACTCCGAATCTCTGTGACAATTCTGGGTGGCTTCCAATTAAGGACAGCTTCAATCTTGTTAGGATCTACCTTAATGCCCTCTTCTGATACTACATGCCCCAAAAAGGATATCTCCTTCAGCCAAAATTCACACTTCGATAATTTGGCATATAGTTGTTTTTCCCTCAAAGTCTGTAGTACAATTCACAGATGTCTATCATGCTCTTTTGTATTCCTCGAATAGACCAATATATCATCAATGAATACCACAACAAACTGGTCGAGGTATGGTCTGAAGATAGTGTTCATCAGATCCATAAAAGCAGCCGGAGCATTAGTTAACCCGAATGGCATAACCAAAAACTCATAATGGCCATAGCAGGTTCTGAAGGCAGTTTTAGAAATACTCTGCTCTTGTACTTTCAGCTGATAATAACCTGATCTCAGGTCAATTTTGGGCAACACAGCTACACCCCTCAACTGATCAAATAAGTCAGCAATGCGGGGTAATGGATATCTATTCTTTATTGTCACCTTATTCAACTGCCGATATTCAATACACAAGCGGAGAGTGCCGTCTTTCTTCTTTACAAACAACACTGGCGCTCCCCAAGGTGACACACTAGGGCGAATAAAGCCCTTGCCAAGCAATTCTTGCAATTGCACTTTCAACTCTTTTAATTCTGCAGGTGCCATTCTATATGGCGTTATGAAGTTTTGTTAAAGCTTAGGTCATTTTGGCAAAATTGCAAATTTTCGGTTTTGGTTCTCCGAAGTTGCACTATTCCATTGGTCGATCTACTGTTGGAATTTAACAAAACTTCCTTCATAGAAAATGTTCCTTATTGTCTTAAGTGTATTTTCATTTTTGGATCACCTTAATCGGAGTTTTTTAGCTCAAGTTATGGCCAAAATAAATTTACTGTTCACGTGTACTGTTCATACTGGTATTTTGGGTTCTGGCAGATTTTGATCCAACTTTGGTCAGTAATTTGATTAAGTTAAGTTCATAATTTGGTCTAACTTTCTTCATATGAAATGTTCTAAAATGTCTTAGATTTCCATTGGTTCAAGAATCGCCTAAATCCGAGTTTTCTAGAGGGAATTATAGCCATCCAAACATTGCTGCTCATTGAAAATTCTGCAGAGTTGCAGGTTTAGTAACCTAACTTTGCTCAATAATTTGAATGGGTTAATGGCATAATTTGGGTGATGTTCTTCATGAAAGTTTTAGATCTATATTCCCTCTAACCCCTGGCCAAATTTCAGGTCAATTTGACCTGTCTAACTCGAGTTATGACCAAATGAGCGATTCTTGTTCATTTGGTCGATTTAGTGATGGTAAGCCTACAATCAATTGACTTTGGTCAATTGTTTCACCAAGTTTTGGTCAGTTTTGGGCATGGTTCCTTAATGAAAATTGTGCTCTTTTATGTCTATTTTCATCTCCAATTGGTGGCATATCAATTGGACTTGTAAAATTTGAGTTTTGGTCCTTCAAAGTGGGTTTGGTCATGCCGCCAAAGAAGATGACCATTAACCTACGAATTTGGTTTGATTTCCTACCATTCCCACACAATCCATTTGGTCATAATTGACCATTATTTCACTTCACAATAGGTCAAACATGCCATTTATGCATTTCTCCAAATTTTGGTTCATAAACCCTAGCTTCCAAACCCTAATTACACTAAAATGTTGTATTTATTCACATTTAAGCATTTCAATCTTACTATCACTTTCATACAAACTTACTAACACATTTAATTCATTCAAAATACATCAAACTCTCCCACATCCATGGCTGGCTGAAATTCCCTTTGGTCCTCTACAAATGTTTTCTTTTGATTTTAATTAAATTTCTAGATTACTCAAACCACAAAGATAACCAATAAACTAAAATTTGCAATTTAGCTTGCTTACCTCACTTGAAATTCCTCTTCCTCAATTTTCTTCTTTTTTTTTCCTTTCCTAATCTTGCTCAAACTTCCTTTCAAGGGAAATCAACAAGGTTTAAGGTTGGTAAATAAAATTTCTAGGTTGGGATTTAGACGATTTGTGGAAAGGAACCAAGAATTCCAAGCTTTTCTTGCTTAAAAATGGTGGAACAAAATAAGAAGAGAGGGAGAGGAGAGAGCTACGGGAAAAGCAAAAGAAGAAGCAAAAAAAAATGTTTTCGAATTTTTATTTTCATCCATTTTTGAAGATCAAAATTCCCAAATTAATAAATTAATTTAATTAATCTTTTATGACATCATCTTTGACTTTTCTAACTTCTTTCTTTTCTTTTTCCTTTTTTTTGTATTTATTTTTTTTATTAGTTTTTTAATTTAATTCTTGATTCAAAAATTTTTATTTCTCCAATTTTATTTGACAGTTAGGTCAGGAGTCAGCTGTCGGGGTCAATTGACCAATTTGCCCCTCGCCGGTTCATCCCGGTTTGCAAATAATCCAATATTTCTTTTGGCTTCCTGACCTAATTATTTGACTGGCTTAACAGTTCTTTTTCATGATTTTCTCTTTTCCACTGTGTTCATAAGGGTCCTAAGGACCGCAGTGTCACTTTTTACGGTTCGAAATTTGAGTTTAAAACGACTTCGCAGTCGTTCCCGAAAAGGTCACTCATCGCTGTGACTCTCGGCTCGTTTAACTTTTTATGTTCTGTTTTCCTTATTTATAGTTAACTTATTAAACATTACTAATTATTTGTTTTTATGGCTTCTCAAGTTGTCTTAAATGTGAATCTAATCCCCTTGATTGTCTGGACCGACACCGGTCACCGGAACAGTGAAATCTACCAGGCTATGCAAACGGGGTGTTACAGGTAGAGGTAGGGGTAGAGGTAGCCCAGCTGGCAGCCAAAGCACAGTGAAACATTCAGAGCAAGATAGTGCTCCAGTCAGAATCTATGCAGTGAGACAGAGAGATGAGGCCGAGACATCTGATGTTGTGGCTGGTACCTTCTCAACTTTTAATCAAGATGTGTTTGTGTTATTTGATCCGGGTTCTACCCATTCTTATGTGAGTGCTAGCATCATCGATTGCATTGTTGTTCCATGTACAGAAATGGACTTTGAGGTGTTAGTAACGAGCCCGTTAGGACAAGAGGTCAGGGTTAATAGAACGTATAGGGATTGTCCTTTGGTGATCTAAGGACAGACTTTTCTATCTGATCTTATTGAAATGCCCTTTAGAGATTACGATATTATCTTGGGCATGGATTGGTTAGCCACGCCATGATTGACTGTAGGCTGAAGACAGCCACTTTTGGTTTCCCTCAGTACAGTGATGTGGTAATACATGGGGAGAGGCAATTATTGCCATCAAACATCATTTCGGCTGCACTAGCTAGAAAAAAATGATTAGAAAGGGGTGTGAAGCATACTTGGCACATGTGGTAGACACCCAAGTGGGGAGTCCAGCATTGAGGGACATCCCTATAGTATATGACTTTCTAGACGTGTTTCCTGATGAATTGCCAGGATTACCTCCGGAAAGAGAGGTGTAGTTTGAAATTAATGTTATGCCTGGTGTGGATCCAATCTCCATAACACCATATAGAATGGCACTCTTTGTTTATGTATTGTTTGACCTGGAGTCTGAATACTTTTATGTTAGTGTTAAAACTATATGTTCTGTTGTTATTCCTTTACAGGGGAATAAATATTGATGCATTAGTGATTAGTCCTTTAAGATAAGGATTGTGATAATAAGTGAAATTAGTTTTGAAAGAGTTTATCGGCAAAAAGTATTTTCTGACACACCATAAATTATAAAGCTAATTGGCGAGCCTAGTTAATGTAAGGCAAGAGGACGTAAAAGTAAGATGCAGTAATGGAATTGCTCTAGATGAGGGCGAGGATGTCACTGTTAGTAGTTGCTAATGGATATTGTAATCAGAATAAGTTTGGATATCAGTGAATTCGAAAAGGATAAAAGATAGGAAAGTCTGATCTATTGGAATGTATCGTAATAACTTTGCAATGTTCTTGATGTTTATACTGTAAGCTGCAGATTACAGTACTAACTTGAGATTATTGTGTAGAGCTACGTACTACCCGATAGTACACCTAGATGAGAATAGTTGCCAACGGCATCTGTTTTGATATAGTTATGCCAGGACAGAATTTAATTGTTAGAAATAAGTTTGAAAATCCTACTTAGGGATCTAAAACTCAAAAGTTAGATTATCGAAAGGTTATAGTTCAGTACAAAAGGAAGTAAGTTATAGAATATTGAAAGACAAAAAGAGTTATGGACGTAAAAATTTGAACAGTTGGTTCAGATATAACAAAGAAATGTTACGAATGTGAGGAAGACTATGGACTAGAATGGTCAGAGGACCAATGACTAGATAAATGATTCTAACATGACCGTAAGGGGTCATTCAAGAAGGAACATGAACCGAAATATTAGACAGCACAATAGTAAGAGGAGATTGGTGTTATACAAACAAATTAAACGTTGTATTAGATTGTTGAAAGTCTTTTACAAATTTGAGGAAAAGAAGATTATACGATCGTATAGAAAGGAGAAAATAAACATATGACTATTGTAAGATGGCTATTGGGTAAAATTTCATTGACGGAATTTATTTTAAGGGGGGGAGAATTGTAACACCCCTAAGTTCGGTAGTGCGTTCTACTGTTCCGGTGACCAGTGTTGTCCGGACAGCTAGGATGCTTAAAACTACACTTCGTTATGATTGAGGAGACATAAAATAATGAAATACAAGAAAAGAAAACACAAGAAAAACAAAAGAAAAATAATAGCAAAGAAATGTAATCAAGTTAAGCGAGCCGAGAACCCTAGCGATGGGTGACCGCACCGGGAAGTCACGGCGTGGACCG
The DNA here is from genome assembly GCF_030052815.1 of Hevea brasiliensis. NCBI lineage: Eukaryota > Viridiplantae > Streptophyta > Magnoliopsida > Malpighiales > Euphorbiaceae > Hevea > Hevea brasiliensis. The sequence continues at coordinate 76,523,650 of NC_079497.1, read as the reverse complement.
TTGACTAGCCCTGGACTGCGGGGAACCCTGGAAAACATTTTAAGACTTATAGAGACATCAATTTAAGTATAAATGCCATTAGAAATATCAAAGAAAAATTAATTAATTAGTACAAAGAAAAGTGAGAAATCGAAAAACGGACAAAACCCGGTGTTACCGAAAAATTGGGAATACAACCCAAACAGGGGCATTGTGGTCATTTGACACCCCGAGTTGCCTTTTTACCTCAATTTCCATTAAAAATAAATGATATAACACTTTAGAAATGACATGAAAAATTAAATTGAGATACATTATGTAAATAGTAAAAGATTAGTGGCAAATGAGCAAAATTAAGGAAATTAAGATTTATGACTTATTTAACCAAGTTAGTGCTCCACTAGTGACCTCTTAAGGGACCCATATTAAGCATTAGTGGACTAAAACTACCATCTTCAACCTCCCAAACCAGAACTTGTACCACCCCCGTTTGCATAGCCTAGTAGATTTCACTGTTCCGGTGACTGGTGTCGGTCCGGACAATTAAAGGGATTAGAACCACACTTAAGACAACTAGAGAAACCATAAACACAAATAATTAGTAATGTTCAATTAGTTAAGTATAAAAAAGAAAAACAGAATATAAGAAGTTAAACGAGCTGAGAGTCACAGCGATGGGTGACCTCCTCGGGAACGACTGCGAAGTCATTTTAAACTCAAATTTTGAACCGTAAAATGTGACGCTGCGGTCCTTAGGACCATTATAAACACAGTGGAAAAGAGAAAATCACAAAAAGCATCTATTAAGCCAGTCAAATAATTAGGTCAGGGAGCCGAAAGAAATATTGGATTATTTGCAAACTGGGATGAACCGGCGAGGGGCAATTTGGTCAATTGACCCCGAGAGCTGACTCCTGACCCAACTGTCAAATAAAATTGGAGAAAAGAAAATTTCAGAATCGAGAATTAAATTAAAGAATTAATAGAAAAATAGAAATAAAAAAAAGAGAGGAAAATCAAAAAGTTAAAAAGGTGGTGACATCATATATGAGGTCATAAATAAAATTTATTTATTTGATAATTTGACTAAGTCAATTAAGAGATAAATATCCAAAATAAAGAAACAAAAATCATTTTTGCTTCTTCTTCTTCTTGCTAGTCGAAACTCCTTCTCTCCCTCCTCCATTAATTTCCACCATTAAAGAGTTATGCAACCTTGAATAACTTAATGTTCTTTCATTAAAATTAACCCTAAACCCTAGAAAACCTCTAAATCATCATAGAAAGGAAGAATAGAGGAAAGAAAAAGTGTGAAGTTGGAAAAAAAAGTGAAGATCAAAGGCTTCACCTAAGGTTGGTATTCTAACCTTCAATTTATATTTTAAATGCATATTTAGTTGTTGAAATGAGCTTAGAACTAATGAAATGAAAACAAATATGGGGGGGGGGGGAAGGAAAAACTAAATTTTCGGCCAGCTTGAAGAAGGGACATAATTTGTATGGTTTGATGCATTAGAAAGAGTTTAAAAGCCTTAATTAGTTGAATGGTTAAGTTGAAATTCTTAAATGTGATTAATTGCAACAAGGTAGTGAGATTAGGGTTTGGAGGCCTAGGGTTTTGAGGCAAATTTTGGAGAAATGCATAAATGATGACTTTGACCAATTGTGAACTGAAAAATGGTCAATAATGACCAAAGGAGATGTGTGGGAATTGTTAGAGTGGAAGCCAAATTCGGAGGGTGAAAGGTCATGCTGCTGGCAGCATGACCAAGCCAACTTTGAAGGACCAAAATGGAAATTTTACAAGTCCAATTGATATGCCATCAATTGGAGATGAAAATAGACATAAAATGCCACAATTTTCATTGAGGAACCATGGCCAAAAACTGACTAAAACTTAGTGAACCAATTGACCAAAGTGAAATGAGAGTAGGCTGCCACTGTACAAACTGATCAAATGAACAGTATTTATTCATTTAGTCATAACTCGAGCTAGGCAGGTCAAATTGACCTGAAATTTTACCAGTGGTTAGATCACATATAGATCTAAAACTTTCATGAAGAACATGAACCCAAATTATGCCATTAACCTAATCAAATTATTGGGCAAAGTTGAGTTACTGAACTTGCAAAACTGCAGATTTCTATTTGAACAGTAAAGTTCCAATGCTTATAACTCTCTCTAGAAAACTCTGATTTAGGCGATTCTTGAACCGATGGAAACCTAAGATATATTAGAACATTTCGTATGAAGGAAATTAGACCAAATTATAGACTTAACTTGATCAAATTACTGAACGAAGTTTGATAAAAAATCTGCCAGAACCAAAATAGCAGTATGAACAGTGCACGTAAACAGTAATTATATTTTGGCTATAACTTGAGCTACAAAACTCTAATTGTGGTGATCCAAAACTGAGAATACACGTAAAACAATAAGGAACATTTTCTATGAAGGAAGGTTTGCCAAATTCTAATAGTAGATTGACCAATGGAATAGTGCAACTAAGAGCACCAAAACTAAAATTTGACAATTTTGCAAAAAGGACTTAAGCTTTGAGAAAATGACCAAAACCAAAAAGTTTGGTGACCAAAATGTGGTATGTGGGTGAAGTTGGAGTTCCCATACCTATTAAGCCTTAAAAAGTCAACAATTTGACTTGAATACTGTAGTGAATAGTAACCCGAAACACAAAAACTTCAAGAACGTCGAAATTCGTACATTAAAGCTAGGTAAAAATGAAGTGAAATTTATTTTTGGATTTATGCTAAGTTATGGTACTGAAACACTGTGAAACTGTGTGTTTCAGCTGAAAAAGACTTAGAAACTCAAAGAGACTGAGTCAAGGCTTCAAGGCGACTCCAGTCAGGTTTGTCCACAATAATAATTGTTTAAATTTTTTAATCTCAAAAATTTGACTTCTTTGATTAATTATGTACTGTCTTGCCATTTTATAATCGTAAATGTGACTTTGAAAATTGATCAAATTTCTCATAAATTGTTTGTATAAATTGTTTTGAATTGATTTTATGCTCACACTTAGCATGACAGTACCACATTATTCCTCCTCCATTTATGGGGTTGAGATCGTTTATTTTCCTCCCTCTCTGGCTTGCCAGTTGAGGTTGTAGATCGAATGAGTACTCATTAGCTAGCTAGCTACCTCCCTCATTGATTTTGATTAATGGGGTTGAGATTGCTTTGTCGTGGTGTACAACGCGGCATTGATCGAAAATTTTGTGTCATGGCTTAAGTTGTGTATGACTTTGGCAACACTGTGTTTATGAAATTGTTTGACTAAACTGTGTTTAATAGATTATTTGACAAGATGATGTTATTATGAACTTTAATATTTGTGAAATGTGATTGAGAAACATTTAAATTGTGTTTGCAATGAATGTTTTATTTATTGCATTTTAAATTTTTATTGTGCACCACTGAGTATTTTTATACTCAGCGATGGCTTATTTTGCTGTCGCAGATAAGAGCAAGGAAAAAACAGCAGAGTGAGCTGCTACTGAGTTGAAGATCACACCAATCTTTTGTACGGGTATTATTTTATACCCTTGTAGATAATTTTGATGTAAATATATAAATGTTGTATGTATCAATGTAGTCGAGCAGTTGTAAATAAATTGTAATAATATTTTTTTTGGATTTCCTTCTGTAAATTAATATTTATACTTATGAAATTCTTACTTTATGCTTTGTGATTGGAGATATTAAATATTTTGAGATGATAAGTCTTGAATTGTATTGTGAAATTATTTTGAAGTGTGTTGAACTGAGTTGATTGAGTTATTGAAGGTTGGGAGTTGTGAAGTATTTTTGGAAGTGCTTTTTTTAGGTAATTGAAGAACTGTTTTCTCCAGTTTTCAAACGGAACTCTGTCAAAATTTTTATAAAATTTGCGGCAAAATTTAAAATGGACAAAATTTTTACTAGTATTTAAGCTTGAACAAATGGTTTTTAATTCTCACCAAAATGCTCACTACTTCCAAAATGTAAGAAAATGGTTTTAAAATCCCTTGTAGGGTACTTAATGAGTTATCGGTAGGTGAAGTTCGGTAGTTCATTAAGTATTCTACGGGATCATGTTATGCCTCACAGAGGGGTAAGGTGTGACATGTTTTAGTGGTATCAGAGCATGGTTTTTCAATAAATTTTGACTATGTGTATGAATATTTTATTGATAAGTACAACTACTCAAGTGTCTTAAATTGATACATATGACATATTTACATCATGAATATGCACTAACGGAGGTCAACCTCCTTGTGTTTGATCTTAGGAAGTAGAAAATTTGGGAAAACGGAATGGGAGGAGATCATTCCGAAGAACAATCTGTTGAGGTTGAGGTTCAAGGGGAAGCCCCAGCACTCCAGAACGTGAGTGGTCGCCACTCCGGCTCTGCTCCAAAGACCGCAGATTCCTCGCTCAATTTGTACAGCAGATGGCTGCGTTCTTCCAGCAAATGGCGGGTAATGTGCCACCCCAAGCTCAAATGCCAGTACCTGTAGCACAACCACAGCCCTCAGCTCGGCAATATGAAAAGTTGATGAAATTTGGGGCCACTGAGTTTAAAGGCACTGTGGATCCACTGGAGGTAGAACAGTGGTTGGAAAGAATGGAACGAGTTTACAGAAAACTGCAGTGTACAGAAGAGATGAAGTTTGAGTATTCAGTATCTCTTCTTCAAGGGGATGCATATGGATGGTGGAAGACCATCCCCCACAGCCTGGTTGAGCCGCCTGTGTTGACATGGATAGACTTCCTGAGGGAATTCAGGCAGAAGTGGGTTCCTGATGCTTATGTAGATAAGAAATTGCAAGAATTCCTGAGTTTGAAACAAGGGGACAGAACTATAGCAGAGTATGAGAGAGACTTCTCAAGGCTAAGCCACTATGGTGGAAGCTTAGTCTCCACCCCCAGAGATAGATGCAAGAGGTTTGAGTCCGGATTAAGGCCAAGTCTGAGGATGCAAGTCGTGGGTTTCAGACATCAGAATTTTGCTGAATTGATTTCACAGGCCTTGGAACTAGAAAGGATAGAATCAGAAGGGGCAGTGAAGAAGGGTCCTCAAGAGAAAACTGAAAAGACTACTGGACAAGCATCTGAAAGTGGTTCTGGCAAGAGGAAACAGTTTGGAGGATCTAGCTCTCGTAAATCTGGCAGAGGTAGATTTTCTGGCCAAAGACCACCCCGGTCTGGTCAGCTGACCCAACAAGCTTCTTGAGGATCTCTATCAGTATGACAGTGTGAAACTTGTGGGAAAACTCATGGCGGGGTTTGTTTCAAAGCCACTGGTGCATGTTTTAATTGTGGAGGGAGTGGACATTTCGCGAAGGATTGCACTAGTCCGCGCCGGTCTGGATCTTTTGCTACATCAGAAGGATCAGCCCAAGTCTCTGCACCTAGAGGGTCACCATCAGTTGCTAGAGGTAGAGGCAGAGGTAGGGGTCCTGGTAGCACTCCTGGTAGTCAGAGCAATGTTAACCAGCCAGCACCCAGTGGTACACCAGTCAGAGTGTATACCATGTGTCAGAGGGAGGTAGCTGAAACATTAGAAGTTGTAGCTGGTATTTTCTCCATCCTTGACCAAGATGTGTATGTGTTATTTGATCCTGGCTCCACACATTCATATGTTAGTGCTAGTGTGATGTGTCCTATTGTTATTCCGTGTGTACCAATGGACTATGGTGTGCTAGTAACTAGTCTATTAGGCCAGGAGGTCAGAGTAAATAGGCTATATAGGGACTGTCCTTTGGTGATACAAGGACACACCTTTTTGTCTGATTTAATTGAAATGCCCTTCAGAGATTATGATATTATCTTGGGCATGGATTGGTTAGCCAGGCATCACGCCATGATTGACTGTAGACTGAAGACAGTCACTTTTGGTCTTCCTCAGTATGGTGATGTAGTAATACAAGGGGATGAAGGAACGGAAGCGTGAAAAACACAAGTTTATACCATTGAATTCAAAAATTTTCACCTAGGGTCACATGCATAATGCAAGATTTATTTTTATCTATTTGATTTCAATGATAAACAACATATTAAAACTCTTTTAATATGTTTTTGGATATGTATTTGCCATTTAAGATTTTAAAATTAATCAGATTAATTTTAGAACCCTAGATTAAATCAAGAACGATTACACTAACCTCTTGATGCACTGCAGCGTGTTTGTGCCTTTGAGATTCGTCTTCAGGACACCAAATGTTGTCCCTCTAGCTTGTCCACACCAAGAACACCTATGGCAGCCCTTGAACAGCTTCTAAAGCCTTTTCTATCAATTAGAAATTCAAGTTCTGCCTTTTAAGAGATTAGAGATGTAAACAGGACACTAGAAACAATTTCTAGTGTTCTTAATTCAAGAGATGGATGGCTAATCTCTTTGAATTGATGAGAGATGAAGAAGAATAGAGGGAGGGCTCCAAAATGGCGTGACCAAGGAGTGTGGCTGCTGGTTGTATTTTATTTTCTCATAACAACACTTAAATAGCTAGGTTAACACATTAAACCCTTGCCACATGTCACCCTTTGATTAGCTCTAGGTTTAAGTGATCCAATCACATTGTGCCAAGTGTCAAACCTATATGTAATGTTGATTTTAATCATCTTACATGATTAAAAAACATTTGGCAAGCTTATGTGTTATTCCATGTGTCACCATCTCATGGTGCCACGTGTTACACTGTAAAATGACCAAAATGCCCCTGCGTCTTAATTTTGAGTTCTCAACCCAAAATAATTATTTTTCTTCTTCTAATTAATTTATATCAAATATAAATTAATTAATTAATCTCTATTAATTAATTTCTCATTAATTAAATTCATATTTAAACACTTTAAATATAAATTTAACTTATATTATACATCCAATAATCTAGATTTGGTTTCAAGTCATGCTAGGGACTTTGCAAACTAATTGCAAACCAAACCTATTTAATTAATCAATTAAACTCTTTAATTAATTAATTAAATCATATTTAATTAGATGATAACTTGTGTATATGTGTGACTTACTAGGCTCATCACTAATCGGCAATGAGACATGATATCAACTCTTAATATCATCAGAACTCTTTCTTACCATAAATGATTTCTCTAAATCATTTTATGAACCTCATAGACCATGGTTAACACCTAGCATAGCATGCCATGGCCACCCAATTAGTAATAAGGTTTACCTTAAATGAACCTATAATCATATGTTACCATGCACTAGAATCTCTCTGTTACAAAATCCCAACTCAAGCTGGAGTCATGGTTTATGTCAAACTCCATTTGCTATGAATATTATGTTCTCTTTTAATTCCAGTTCTTGATTAAAAAGATTTTCTCATCAGAAACTCTTTCTGAATAAATCTATCTGTCCTGGCCAGGAACTTGAAACATCAAGAACAATTAAATGAACATAGGATTTTATCTCTATTTACTTAGAGGAACAGATTCCATCTTGATCAACACCTACCTCCATATATAACTAGTAGGAGCCAAGACATGCCCATATACCCATACACAGTACAAGTATGAAAGCAGTATCAAACTCAAACTACCTATATCCAAGATAACTGTGCTATCTCAGGTCTAAAGATTATATGCACTGATATGATTTATGACAAAACATTGACAAGAGTAAACTCCATGTGCTTGTCATAAGTGTCTCTGGTTCGGCCTACTTATCATTTATAAGTGCCTATCATGTTTGTTATATGGCATGAGACTCACCATTCAATCTTATTTATATCTCATATAAATAACTTGGGAACAAACATGAATACAATCTTTCTGGATAAGTCATGTCCTTATTATGAAGTATCCTCGATTGTGAACCTATTTATGATACTTCGTGCTAGAAATATTGTCACTCATATTCTTAACAACTTAAGAATAATATTTCTAACAAAATATCAATGGACCTTTTCTGTTACACATAAATATATTATGTAAACGGAAAAGTGGAAATGCCTTTTATTAATAAAAATATGTACAAGATACATACTAAATGATATGCTCTAGGGAATACTACTAACAATCTCCCACTAGCACTAGAGCCATTCATTACAATATCTTAGACCTATCTTCTCAAGATGTCAGTCTAACTAAGTCTGTGACATAGGCTTAGTGAATGGATCAGCTGGATTTTCAGCTGATGCTATTTTCTGCATGGCTACATCGCCTCGCCAAACTATTTCTCTGATAATGTGGTAGCGCCTTTCTATGTGTTTGGATTTCTGGTGAGACCTTGGTTCCTTAGCCTGTATGACTGCTCCATTATTGTCACAGTGTAGTGGAACTGTTGACTCAATGGAAGGAACTACTGTAAGTTCTGTCACGAACTTCTTTATCCAAACAGCTTCCTTTGCAAAGATCTCGATGCAAAGAATATACTCACCAGTAGTGGAATCTGCAGTCGTGCTCTATTTGGAACTCTTCCAACTGACTGCACCTCCATTACAAATGAACACATATCTAGAGGTAGACTTTCTATCATCGATATCTGATTGGAAATCAGAATTAGTATAACCATCCAATTGCAAGTCTCCACCTCCATAAATCAAGAATAAATCCTTAGCTATTCTCAAGTACATAAGAATATTCTTGACAGCTATCCAGTGTTCCAAACCTGGATTGGATTGATACCTGCTAGTCAAACTAACAGCATATGCGATATCCGGCCTAGTACACAATATTGCATACATTAAACTTCCAATAGCCAAAGCATATGGAATCCTATCCATCTTATCTCTTTCTTCAGGTGTCTTTGGAGACATCTCTTTAGAAAGATGGATGCCATGTCTCACTGGTAACAATCCTCTCTTGGAATCAAGCATGTTAAACCTCTTTAACACCTTTGGGATAAACCAATTATTCTTTTCGCTCTATCTCTATAGATGCGAATTCCAAGAATATAGGTTGCCTCCCCTAAGTCTTTCATGGAGAATGTAGTTGACAACCATACCTTTATAGTCGTCAACATACCTGTGTCATTACCCATCAACAGTATGTCATCCACATATAAGACAAGGAAAGTGATAGCACTGTCACTAACCTTCTTATATACACATGGCTCATCCTCATTTTTGATAAAACCAAAGGATTTAATGGCTTCATCAAAACGGATGTTCCAACTCCTCGAAGCTTGTTTCAACCCACAAATGGATCGCTTTAGCTTGCATACCTTGGAACCATCTTGGGATTCAAATCCCCTAGGTTGTTCCATGAAAATGTTTTCTTCAATGTATCCATTGATAAAAGCTGTTTTGACATCCATCTGCCAAATCTCATAATCATAGTATGCAGCTATTGCTAATAAAATCCTAATTGATTTAACATGGCAACAGGCGAGAAAGTCTCCTCATACTCGATTCCTTGCCTTTGGTGAAACCCTTTCGCTACTAGCCTTGCTTTGTAGGTCTCTACCTTTCCATCAGAACCAATTTTCTTCTTGAAAACCCATTTGTTCCCTATAGGTATAATACCTTCAGGTGGGTCAACAAGATCCCAAACTTGATTCTTATACATGGAATCAATCTCGGATTTCATAGCATCAATCCATTTTGAAGAGTCTATATCTGATATAGCTTCTTCATAGGTAAGTGGATCATCTCCATGATCTACTTCTTCATGAGTAGACAACTCTTGTTCTTCTTCATGAAGAAAACCATATCTCACTGGTGGGTGAGATACCCTGGTTGTTCTACGAGAAACAGTTGTAGATGTTTCATCAATGGGTATTGGTTAACTAGATGGATCTATATCCATCTGATCTGTTGTTTGGTCAGAATTCTCCAATTCTAACTATATTTGCCTTCCTTTGCCTCCTTCTTGAACAAACTGTTGTTCAAGAAATGTGGCATCTCTACTTATCACAACCTTTTGTGAAGTAGGCAAATAAAAATAATATCCAAAACTATCTTTTGGATATCCAACAAATCGACATTTTTCTGATCTGGTCTCCAATTTATCAGTGTTTAGTTTTTTGATATAAGTTGGACAACCCCAAATCTTAATGGTTTTCTTCCATGCCATATCTTATAAGGTGTGGAAGAAACTGATTTTGATGGAATCCTATTCAGAATATACAAAGCTGATTCTAATGTAAATCCCCAAAAGAAGATTGGCATATCAAGATAGTCGATCGACTCACGCACCATATCCAATAGGGTACGATTTCTCCTTCAGATACACCATTCACCGTGGCGTTCCTAGAGGAGTCACTAAGAAACAATGCCATGCTCTCTCAAGTATTCATCAAATTCAAGACTCAAATATTCACCTCCACGATCCGATCAAGAGCTTTAATATTCTTTCTGCTTTGATTTTCTACTTGATTTAAATTCTTTGAACTTTTCAAAAGATTCATGTTTGTATTTCATCAAATACAAATACCCAAACCTTGATTTATCATCAGTAAAGGTAATAAAATAATGAAAACCACCTCTAGCCATTTCTTTAAATGGACCACATACATCACTATGTATTAGCTCCAAAATATTTTCAGCTCTTAGCCCTTGTCCAACAAAGGGTGATCTAGTCATTTTACCCTGAAGGCAAGATTCACAAGTTGGAGTAGGCTCAGAGCCCAATGAGGATAGAATCCCCATTTTCTCCAATTTTGCAATCCTATCTTCTGCAATATGACATAATCTTAAGTGCCAAATATATTTTGAACTTGAGTTGGTTTTCACCATGGCATTGCATTCTTTTAGATCACTTGCATTCAATTTGTGTTTGTCATTATTATCCAAATAATAAAGACCATCATTCATATAACCCGAACCAACATATTTATTTCCAAAATAAATATTGCAAACATCATCAGTGAACTGAAATTCATAGCCATTTCTAGTCAAACTAGATATAGAAATGATGTTCTTAAAAGCATCAGGTACATATAAAATATTATCCAAACACAAAACATGTCCAAACATGTAAAAAGATTTAGATCCTATGGCTAAAGCTTCAACAGTTGAGCCATTGCCAATCCGGACTCTACTATCTTGAGAATGCAAGCTGCTACTATTTGCTAGTTCCTGCATATCATTAGAAATGTGAGAACTGGCACCAGTATCTAAAACCCAAGCTGTAGATGAACTATGAGTATCATCAGAATCTAAATAACAAGATATGGACATACCTTTCGAATGTGTATCCTTCTTGTCCTTCGGAGAAGCAAGATACTCTGGGCAGTTCCTTTTCTAGTGCCCATCCTTTTGGCAGTGGAAACAATTTCCTTTGCCTCCATCAGCTTTAGTCTTCCTTTTCTGTTTAGCTGTTTTCTTGGAAGGACCAGGAATCTGAGGTTTCTTTTTCTTATTGCCCTTCTTCTTATTGGACTTTCCAGCAGAAGAAGATGCAACCAAAGCTACCTCTTTCCCTTTATTGCCTGGCATATTCTTTTGTGCAATAACCAGTATGTTGAGTAAACCAGCTAAGGTGCATTCCTATTTAGTCATATGGAAATTTATCACAAAATTCCCAAAAGACTCAGGAAGGGACTGAAGGATCAAATCCGTCTGTAGTTGGAAATCCATGTTGAAGTCAAGATGTTCCAACTACTCAATCAGCCAAATCATCTTGTGGACATGATCCCTAACATTCTGTCCCTCAGACATCCTCATACGGAATAGCTGTCTAGATATCTCATACCTAGCATTCCTGCTGTGCTCACCATACAACTCTTGTAGGTGAAGGAGGATCTCACTCGCACTCTGCATGTTCTCATGTTGCTTCTGTAACTCATTACTCATGGAAGCAAGCATGTAACACTTAGCTCTCATATCATGCTCCTTCCACTTGTCCAAAGTATCATGTTCCTCTTGTGTGGCCTCTGGAGGTAAGGGACTAGGAACATTTGAATCTAGAACATATCCTATATGTTCAAGGTTCAGGACAAGCTTCAAATTTCTTAGCCAATCGCATGATTTGGTCCTGTCAACCTATTGTGATCAAGTATGCTCGCAAGGATATTGGATGGTGGTGGTTGTTTTGTGCTCATTTTTATCGTAAAATTAATCGCAGAAAATAACTGCATTAATTAGTAAATGTATCATGTAATTAACCAAAATGATTATGGTCTTTTAATCAAATTGGTCCTCCCACTAACTTAGCGAATCCTACACTTCCAAAGTAGGAAACGGAAATCCTAGTTGGATGGATTTCTAGTGGGTGATTGAATTCTTATAATTCTATTGATCAACCTCAGGTACATCCATTATTGGAATTATAATAAACTATAAGTGAGCAACTCCTTGCCCATCACATCTCATGTGAGGTTCAATCCTTTACCTAGCCCCTAATGCTCAAAATCTCGTGTACATCCATTATTGACTTATCTTGCATTAGTTAAGTTGATCCCATTGAGCCAGTAATTATGTAAATAATTTTAATGTCCTCAGGTACATCCAATATTGGCCACCAAACCATTTACATATTTACAACATCTCATGCTTAACAATTATTCTTAAGAAAATCTCTTAAATTAATTGCATCTCATGCAACTATTTAAAATTTCTTAAAATAATTGCCCCAATGGAGGGCCTATGTTATAATTACTTTAATTATAGCATATCCAACTTAATCATTTGTTTGGAAGATTTTATGGTCATTCTAATTACTATTAAGGTCTCACTTTGCACATTATCCATTTAGCATGCATATATCATATAATTGCATACATTTCCATACATCTCATGCATTCATGGATAAGCAGTAAATATGGTATGATCATGGACTTTCTAAGGGATTCAATTATGAGCCACCAAGAATTGAATCAGGGCATTCCTAGGTGCATTTCATTCATTCATTTTACAAGAGTTGCTGAAGGAGTACATAATACACACTTGATCTTGAATTCCTCCCACTGGTCCCACCAATACTCTTGACCTCCTTGAACTTCTTGCAATCCAATATTACATAATAATCCTTGGCATACCAAGGTGAATTTACAAGAACTTAAATAAATGAAATTACAACCCAAAAATTATTACAAACTTAATAATACATGCCCAAAATAAAATTAAAATAAATTAATTAATTTATATCAATTAATTAAAACATAAAAGAAATAAATCCAATCACATTGGTCTTTTATAGTCCATGATCATCCATCATGCATATCACTATTTAACAATTAAATAAAACATACATACTTAAATTAAATTGAATATCTCATATTCAACTTAAAAATCCAGATTTGAATATGATTCAAATAAATTTAAAAATTCAGATTTGGATCACATTCAAACAAATTTAAAAATTCAGATTTGAATCACATTCAAACAACTTCAAAAATTCAGATTTGAATCACATTCAAACATTTTTTTTAAAAAAAAAATCAGATTTGAATCACATTCAAACATTTTTTAAAAAATCATATCTGAATTTTATTCAATGTCACACCCTACCCCTCTGTAAGGCACAACATGATCCCGTAGTATACCTAATGAATTACCAACTCCGTCTACTGATAATCCATTAAATACACTACAAGGGATTTTAAAAACTTTTCTTACTTCTTTTACAGTGGTGAGCACTATTTTACAGGTGTTAAAAACCTTTTTGAACTGGAGTGATAGAACTAACACATTTGAATTATTTGGAATTTTTGTAAAAATTTTGGCAGAGTGCCATCTGTATTTTGGATAAAATAGTTCTTCAGAAAACCTGTAAAAGCACTTCAATATATTTCCAAATCTCAACTTCAACATTTTTCTCAACACAACATATTTCTCAAGTCAAATTCACAGTAATTTTTCAAAGACTGAGATAAAGAAAATATAATACAATTTTTACAAGCCAAAATAACTCATAATTAATTTACAACTGCAAGGTACAATTTGAATTTACAACTGCTCAAACCAAAACAAAATATACATATAGTGAATATACATTACATTACAAAATACAAAATATTGGTATACTCATTATACCCGGTAGTCTTTCGCTAGAGGTACTAGCAGCCTAGTCTGCTGCCTTGTCTGTCTGTCTCACTCGCGATAAAGAATAAACTATCACGAGACAATGTCTCAGTGGTGCACAACATTAACCAAATACAATTTAAATCACAATTCATAAATCATATAAATAGTGGATACTTAAAACCATAGTTAATTTCAAGACAATAATATCATAAGGAATTTAACACAATCTTACAATAAATCTCAGTAATCAAAACATAGCTAAATTCAAAAGACAGTGAATGTCAATAAGAATTTAAACTCATTTTACAATCTTACAATATGCATCAATAAATCACACACAGCTTTAATCATGTTCCCAAGTTCAATTCATCCCAAAAGCCGATCGCTAATGAGGTATTCAATTCATCCCAAAAGTCAATGACTAATGAGGAATAACATAGCTAGCTAGCAAAAATATGAGTACTCATCCAATTCGTCCTCAACAGGCACACACCTCGACACTTCAGCCAGAGAGGGAATTCAATTCGTCCCACTAGACAAGCTAGCGAGGAATACAATCAATATACATAATAGCTGTGGTTTTAAACCATTTCCAATGCTTTTCAATCAATAAGTATCCATCAATATCATTCAAACTATTTCTCACAATTTCAAACCATTTACAGTACTTTTCAAGCGATAAATATCCATTCAAACACATTTCCACAATTTAAAACAATAATGTACAAATAGTCATAATTTATTTCAATTGAAAAATTCAAAAGAAATAGTTGTTGTGCACAAACCTCTGATAACTGTCTCCGGGTCTGGACTCAGTATTTCCTTCCCTTTTCCTGAGTCTTTGATAACTGAGAAACACAATTTGAAGTGTTTCAGTACTAAATTAAACTGTCTCTAACGATAATGTTCGATAAGTAATTCACTGAAGGCTATTATTTGCTCAATCACCTAATATACCGACCCTCGATGCGTTTTAGGTAAATTAAGTTTTAGTGTCATTAACATCTCACATTCGATAGGGTTTTAGGGTTGTTACGTTTTACCAAACTCATTTCCTTGTTTAGTGCATTTTAATGCAACTTGCTGGATTCCGGGATACTAGTTTGACCTAGCCGGACGACCTAGTTCCCTCGGCTTTCGGGTTTCAGTTAAAACTACAAACTTGTAGATCTATGTCTTATGGAACGCGGGGCAAAATTTTAGGTTAATCCGAGTTAAGTAGACCAAGTTGTGGTCATTATACTATTGCTGGTCAAATGGCATCAAATTAGGTCAATTTTAGGTCAATTTGGTCAACTTTGGTTCGGCCAGTTTTTGGACCCGAACTTGTGCAATCTTTTTGACTTACTTCTGGTCATTTCTGGGCTTTGGTGTCTTCATAAGACTTGTAGGTATGCATCTTAACTATTCATGGTTAAAATTTCAGGTCAATTGGACCTGTTTTGAGTGAGTTATGGCCTAAAAACTAACTGCTGCCCAATTGGTCAATTTTCAGGCCTCACTTGCACTTAATCCGAATTGGTCATTTTCTTATGTCACCTTGCAAGCAGAATTTTGGTATGCTTTCTCAATGAAAGTTGGCACATTTTGTGCCTAGTTTCACCTCCAATTGGTCTCATACCAATTGAGGTTACACATTTAAAGTTATTGACTAAAATGCATACTGCCCTTAACTACCTTACTTAAACATACATCAATTACACACTTACATTACTATATGTCCACTTCCCTTACCAATTCTGTTTTGGTTCATTACCAAAACCATATTCCACTTTACATTAACATCACTTTGGGCAGATTACAAACATCCTTAACACACCAATTAAAACTCACATTTACAAAGTCTAAGTACAATCACATATACACCTAAACCTTACTAGTTCTTACATACACTTTACACAATCAATCTATATACATATCCATCAACCTTAATGTCAATATTTCTGCCAACACCTTCATGAACACATACATTTATCCAAGAATCCCAAGGCTGCTGAAAAGCTTCCTCAACACAAAAGTGTCCTACAATTCATCAATTTCCATCCAAGTGCAAAAATCACCATATACATATGGAATAATTTACTAGGATATTAAATCACCATAACCAATATAATTTCTCATTAAATATATGCACAAATATTTCATCAAATACATAACTCCATGGCTGTCCAAAATGAACATCTCAATAACTCTTCAAACTTAAAAATTTTCTTCACAAATCCAACACCCAAAACATGTACACAAAGTTTAACAAAACAATCTTCAAAAATACAAACTTACCTTATGGTTCGAACTTGCCAAACCTTGATTAAACTTCTTGATTTTGGTATCAAGCTCTTCCTTATGATGTGTAGACAAACTTTAATGAAGAAATCTAAGTGTTTAGAAGTGAAGTGAATGGGTTAGATGAAGCTTGAAGAAACGGCAATGGTGGTTTCTCCTCTCTTCAATTTGGTTAGGTTTAATGGAATGAAGAAGATGAACATTTCAGCTGTTATAGTGGACTTACATCAGCCTATTTTATGTTTAGTTTAATCATTAGTGGCCCACTCACACAAATAATTCATATTATAAGCTTAACTATTCCACATTTAACCTTTAATTCTTGTTTTTTATTTTAGGTACCACCAAATTAATTTTTCATTTTATTTTCTAAGTGTAATATTATTTATTTTCAAGGGACATTTAGGTCAAAAGACAATTCGGGATGTCAAATGACCATAATGCCCCTGTTCGGGTTGCATTCCCGATTTTTCGGTAACACCGGGTTTTGTCTGTTTTTCGATTTCTCACTTTTCTTTGTACTAATTATTTAATTTTTCTTTGATCTTCCTAATGATATTTATTCTTCTATAAGGGTCTATTTAAGTCCTAAAAATGTTTTCCAGGGTTTCCCGCAGTCCAGGGCTAGTCAACGGTCCACGCCGTGACTTCCCGGTGCGGTCACCCATCGCTAGGGTTCCCGAGCTCGCTTAACTTGATTACATTTCTTTGCTATTATTTTTCCTTTGTTTTTCTTGTATTTTCTTTTCTTTTATTTCATTATTTTATGTCTCCTTACTCATATTGAAGTGTAGTTCTAGGCATCCTAGCTGTCCGGACAACACTGGTCACTGGAGCAGCAGAACGCACTACCGAACTTAGGGGTGTTACATTCAATCAATTTTAAAAAATCAGATTTAAATATGATTCAAACAACTTTAAAAATTCAGATTTGAATCACATTCAAACAACTTTTAAAATTCAGATTTGAATCACATTCAAACAATTTTTAAAATTTTTGATTTGAATCATAATTTAATTGTGTGATTAAAAATCCTAATTAAACATTTTAATTAGTCATATGATGAACCTTTCATCATGCAACAATTACAGAATTTAATAACAACCATGCGCACCATGATCTTCCAAAGCCATGCCCACCATGTTGGAGTTCATCAAGCATGCCGCCACACCTCTTGATCCAACCAGCACTGGATCAATCATCTCATGATCAAATCACACAATTAAATCATATAATAAACAATATAAATGGAAAATATAGTGGCTCTGATACCAATTGAAGGAACAGAAGCGTGAAAAACACAAGTTTATACCATTGAATTCAAAAATTTTCACCTAAGGTCACATGCATCATGCAAGATTTATTTTTATCTATTTGATTTCAAGGATAAACAACATATTAAAACTCTTTTAATATGTTTTTGGATCTGTATTTGCCATTTAAGATTTTAAAATTAATCAGATTAATTTTAGAACCCTAGATTAAATCAAAAACGATTACACTAACCTCTTGATGCCTCGCAATGTCTCGCGCCTTTGAGATTCGTCTTCAAAACACCAGATGTTGTCCCTCTAGCTAGTCCATACCAAGAACACCTATGGCAGCCCTTGAACAGCTTCTAAAGCTTTTTCTATTAATTATAAATTCAAGTTCTGCCTTTTAAGAGATTAGAGATGTAAACAGGACACTAGAAACAATTTATAGTGTTCTTAATTCAAGAGATTGATGGCTAATCTCTTTGAATTGATGAGAGATGAAGAAGAATAGAGGGAGGGCTGAAAAATGGCGTGACCAAGGAGTGTAGCTGCTGGTTGTATTTTATTTTCTCATAACAACACTTAAATAGCTAGGTTAACACATTAAACCCTTGCCACATGTCACCCTTTGATTAGCTCTAGGTTTAAGTGACCCAATCACATTGTGCCAAGTGTCAAACCTATATGCAATCTTGATTTTAATCATCTTACATGATTAAAAAACATTTGGAAAGCTTATGTGTTATGCCATGTGTCACCATCTCATGGTGCCACGTGTCACACTGCAAAATGACCAAAATGCCCCTGCGTCTTAATTTTGAGTTCTCAACCCAAAATAATTATTTTTCTTCTTCTAATTAATTTATATCAAATATAAATTAATTAATTAATCTCTATTAATTAATTTCTCATTAATTAAATTCATATTTAAACACTTTAAATATAAATTTAACTTATATTATACATCCAATAATCTAGATTTGGTTTCAAGTCATGCTAGGGACTTTGCAAACTAATTGCAAGTCAAACCTATTTAATTAATCAATTAAACTCTTTAATTAAT
Source organism: Hevea brasiliensis (assembly GCF_030052815.1). Lineage (NCBI taxonomy): Eukaryota > Viridiplantae > Streptophyta > Magnoliopsida > Malpighiales > Euphorbiaceae > Hevea > Hevea brasiliensis. The sequence goes on along the minus strand of NC_079497.1, from coordinate 76,505,133 downwards.
TAATTAAATCATATTTAATTAGGTGATAACTTGTGTATGTGTGTGACTTACTAGGCTCATCACTAATTGGCAATGAGACATGATATCAACTCTTAATATCATCAGAACTCTTTCTTACCATAAATGATTTCTCTAAATCATTTTATGAACCTCATAGACCATGGTTAACACCTAGCATAGCATGCCATGGCCACCCAATTAGTAATAAGGTTTACCTTAAATGAACCTATAATCATATGTTACCATGCACTAGAATCTCTCTGTTACAAAATCCCAACTCAAGCTGAAGTCATGGTTTATGTCAAACTCCATTTGCTATGAATATTATGTTCTCTTTTAATTCCAGTTCTTGATTAAAACGATTTTCTCATCAGAAACTCTTTTCTGAATAAATCTATCTGTCTGGCAGAACTTGAAACATCAAGAACAATTAAATGAACATAGGATTTTATCTCTATTTACTTAGAGGAACAGATTCCATCTTGATCAACACCTACCTCCATATATAACTAGTAGGAGCCAACCCATGCCCATATACCCATACACAGTACAAGTATGAAAGCAGTATCAAACTCAAACTACATATATACAAGATAACTGTGCTATCTCAGGTCTAAAGATTATATGCACTGATATGATTTATGACAAAACATTGACAAGAGTAAACTCCATGTGCTTGTCATAAGTGTCACTAGTTCGGCCTACTTATCATTTATAAGTGCCTATCATGTTTGTTATATGGCATGAGACTCACCATTTAATCTTATTTATATCTCATATAAATAACTTGGGAACAAACATGAATAAAATCTTTCTAGATAAGTCATGTCCTTATTATGAAGTATCCTCGATTGTGAACCTATTTATGATACTTCGTGCTAGAAATATTGTCACTCATATTCTTAACAACTTAAGAATAATATTTCTAACAAAATATCAATGGACCTTTTCTATTACACATAAATATATTAGGTAACCAGAAAAGTGGAAATGCCTTTTATTAATAAAAATATGTACAAGATACATACTAAATGACTTGCTCTAGGGCATACTACTAACAGGGGAGAGACAGTTATTGCCTTTAAACATCATTTTAGCTGCACTGGCCAGAAAATGATTAGAAAAGGGTGTGAGGCATACTTGGCACATGTGATAGACACCCAAGTGGGGAGTCCAGCACTGAGGGACATTCCTACTGTATGTGACTTTCCGGATGTGTTTCCTGAAGAATTGCCAGGATTACCTCCAGAAAGAGAAGTGCAGTTTGAAATTGATGTTATGCCTGGTGTGGACCCAATCTCCATAACACCATACAGAATGGCACCAGCAGAACTAAAAGAATTGAAAGTGCAGTTGCAAGAGCTGCTTGATAAGGGCTTTATTCGCCCTAGTGTGTCACCTTGGGGAGCGCCAGTATTGTTTGTAAAGAAGAAAGATGGCACTCTCCGGTTATGCATTGACTATCGGCAGTTGAATAAGGTGACAATAAAGAACAGATACCCATTACCCCGCATCGATGACTTATTTGATCAGTTAAGGGGTGCAGCTGTGTTCTCCAAAATTGACCTAAGGTCAGGCTATTATCAGCTAAAAGTACAAGAGCAAAGTATTTCTAAAACTGCTTTCAGAACCCGTTATGGCCATTATGAGTTCTTAGTCATGCCATTCGGGTTAACTAATGCTCCGGCTGCTTTTATGGATCTGATGAACACTATCTTCAGACCATACCTCGACCAGTTTGTTGTGGTATTTATTGATGATATATTGGTCTATTCGAGGAATGCAGAAGAGCATGATAGACATCTACGGATTGTACTGCAAACTTTGAGGGAGAAACAGCTATATGCCAAATTGTCGAAATGTGAATTTTGGCTGAAGGAGATATCCTTTTTGGGGCACATAGTATCAGCAGAGGGTATTAAGGTAGATCCTAGCAAGATTGAAGCTGTCCTTAATTGGAAGCCACCCAGAAATATCACTGAGATTCGCAGTTTTCTGGGGTTAGCTGGATACTACCGTCGATTTGTGAAGGGATTCTCCATGTTGGCATCTCCATTGACCAAGCTACTTAGAAAGGATGTGAAATTTCAGTGGATGGACAAATGCCAGCAAAGTTTTGATGAATTGAAAAGATGTTTGACAGAGGCTCCAGTCCTGACTTTACCCACACCGGGTAAAGAATATACAGTTTACAGCGATGCTTCTCACAACGGGTTAGGTTGTGTGTTAATGCAAGATCAAAATGTCATTGCCTATGCATCACGCCAGCTAAAACAGCATGAGAGGAATTATCCGACACATGCTTTGGAGCTTGCAACTATCGTGTTTGCTCTTAAGATCTGGAGACATTATTTGTATGGGGAGAAGCGCTACATCTACACAGATCATAAGAGTTTGAAGTATTTGGACACCCAAAAAGAGTTGAATTTGAGACAGAGGAGATGGTTAGAGTTGATAAAAGACTATGATTGTCTGATAGACTATCAGCCAGGAAAAGCTAATGTTGTGGCTGATGCCTTAAGTCGCAAGACTATGGCAAGTCTACAGGTTACTCCTTTGTCTTTAGTACATGAGTTGAGATCATTACAAGCAAGTCTAGAGATTAATGATGAGGGGCAGACAGCAGTTGCATGGCATGTACAGCCAGTGTTAATTGATCAGATCAGAATGGCTGCTCAGAATGATGAAAAGTATCAGAAACTGTTGGAAAAAGTCATACAGGGCAAGAAACCAGAGTTCTCAATCAGAGGTGATGGTCTATTGCTACACCAGGGTAGAATATGTGTTCCTAATGATGTTGATTTGAGGCAGATCATTTTGAAGGAAGCACATGAGTCTCCTTTTGCCATGCACCCTAGTGGTACAAAAATGTATAGAGGGCTAAGGGAGCATTACTGGTGGATGGGTATGAAGAGAGATGAGGCAGAGTTTGTATCTAAACGCCTGACTTGTCAGCAAGTAAAGGTAGAGCATCAAGTACCAACTGGGTTGTTACATCCACTACCAGTGCCAGAATGGAAATGGGAAAGAATAACGATGGATTTTGTAATGGGACTTTCGCAGACACAGAAGAGTCATGATGCAGTATGGGTCATTGTCGTGATCGACTAAGTCCGCTCATTTTCGCGATCGAATGGACTACGCTTTGGACAGATTGGCGGTGTACATTGATGAGATTGTAAGACTACATGGAGTGCCGATCCATTGTATCGCATGCAGATCCTAGGTTCACTTCTAGATTCTGGGGTAGTCTTTAGAGAGCCCTAGGAACTAGACTAAACTTCAGTACTGCATTCCACCCACAGACAGATGGCCAGTCTGAGAGGGTAATTCAGATCTTGGAGGACATGCCACGGGATTGTGTGATTGAGTTTGAGGGTAGTTGGGATACACACTTGCCTTTGATTGAGTTTGCTTACAACAACAGCTACCAATCAAGCATTGGGATGCCTCCATATGAAGCTTTGTATAGCAGAAAATGTAGAACCCCGTTGTGTTGGGATGACGTGGGTGAAAGAAAAATGATTGGACCCGAAATTGTTCAACAGACAGAAGAGAAGATCAGGGTAATCAGAGATCGACTTAAAGCTGCATCAGACCATCAGAAGTCCTATATTGATTTGAAAAGAAGGGATATTCAGTATGCAGTGGGTGAAAAAGTTTTCCTCAAAGTTTCTCCTTGGAAGAGGATTATGAGATTTGGCAGGAAGGGGAAACTACGTCCTCGTTTTGTTGGGCCATATGAGGTATTGGAAAGAGTGGGTCCTTTGGCTTATCGTTTGGCACTACCTCCAGAGTTAGAGAAGATACATAACGTCTTCCATGTGTCTATGTTGAGGAGGTATCGATCAGACCCATCTCATGTACTACCAATAGAAGAAATAGAAGTGAATCCAGACCTCACATATGAAGAAGAACCCATAAAGATTATGGCTTATGAGGTGAAGCAGCTACGGAACAAGCAGATACCATTAGTAAAAGTGCTGTGGAACCATCATTCGGGCCAAGAAGCTACTTGGGAACGAGAGGAGGACATGAGGAGACAACACCCACAGCTGTTCAGAGATTGATACCAGGTAAAAATTTCGAGACGAAATTTATTTTAAGGGGGAAAGAATTGTAACACCCCCGTTTGCATAGCCTGGTAGATTTCACTGTTCCGGTGACCGGTGTCGGTCCGAACAATTAAGGGGATTAGAACCACACTTAAGACAACTAGAGAAACCATAAACACAAATAATTAGTAATGTTCAATTAGTTAAGTATAAATAAGAAAAATAAAACATAAGAAGTTAAACGAGCCGAGAGTCACAGCGATGGGTGACCTCCTCGGGAACGACTGCGAAGTCATTTTAAACTTAAATTTCGAACCATAAAATGTGACGCTGCGCTCCTTAGGACCATTATAAACACAGTGGAAAAGAGAAAATCACGAAAAGGAACTGTTAAGCCAGTTAAATAATTAGGTCAGGGAGTCGAAAGAAATATTAGATTATTTGCAAACTGGGATGAACCGGCGAGGGGTAATTTGGTCAATTGACCCCGAGAGCTGACTCCTGACCCAACTGTCAAATAAAATTGGAGAAAAGAAAATTTCGGAATCGATAATTAAATTAAAAAACTAATAGAAAAATAGAAATAAAAAAAAAAAGAGAGAGGAAAATCAAAAAGTTAAAAAGGTGGTGACATCATATATGAGGTCATAAATAAAATTTATTTATTTGATAATTTGACTAAGTCAATTAAGAGATAAATATCCAAAATAAAGAAACAAAAATCATTTTTGCTTCTTCTTCTTCTTGCTAGCCGAAACTCCTTCTCTCCTTCCTCCATGAATTTCCACCATTAAAGAGTTATTCAACCTTGAATAACTTAATGTTCTTTCATTAAAATTAACCCTAAATGTAACACCCTCCCTGTAGCAACTCCGTACATTCTACTGTCCCGGTGACCAGTGTCGGTCCGGACAGCTAGAACGTCTGGAAAAATATTTAAACTAAAGTGAGAAACCATAATTAACTCGAATATTAATAAGAAAAATTTAGGAAAAATTTTAGAAATAAAATACAACCAAGTTAAATGAGCCGGTGCCCTAGCGATAGATAACCTAGTGAGAAGTTGCGTTTCTCGCAACTAGGAGCCCTAGACCCGGGAGAAAAATTATAAAATAATTATTGGGACTCCAGAGAAGAATCATTGAGGTTCCTATGGCATTAGAATACCAAGAAAATATTTAGAAAAAGTTTTCAATCGATACAGACAATTTTGACCCGTTAAGCCAAACGGAGGGCATTTTGGTCATTTCGTCTTCAGAGATGATTTTTGGCCGACTTGTCCAGTTAAGTAAATAATTATTATGATCTAAAATATGAATAAATATTGTTAAAAATTGAATTAAAAATGGGTAGGAGAGAAAAGAAAAGAAATTGAATGAAAACTTGAATTATGACATCATAATGATGTCATCAAAAAGGCCTCCACCAATCACATGTTAACAAGCACTCTTAAACCAATTAAAAAGAAAAGAAATGAGTTAAAAATTTAAAAAACTTTCTGCTCTTCTTCTCCAAATTTTGGCAGCCCTCTCCCTCACCTCTTTCAACCTCCATGAAAGCTTCCTTGTAAGCTTGATTTCTCCCTTCATCCCACCATAAAACCCCATCTTCCCTTCACAAAAATTGGTCATCACGATTTGTGCAATACTTGGGCAGCAAAAAGAAGTGAAAATAAAGAAGTTTTTCAAGCTTGGATTGGCACACAACAAGGTTAGTGCCCAATTTATTCTCTCTCTCACTCAATTCATGTTTAAGGACATGATTTAAGTTGAAATTGCAAGTTTAATGTATAAATTGAACTTTGAGAACTTGGAGACTTGAACAAAATTACGGTTTGCTCATGAAATGGTATACGAACATTCTAATGGTCAATTAGTGACCATTTGAGGTAAATTGACCACAACTTGGAGTGAATTGTAGCATTAGAAAACTGATTTGGTATGCTGCCTAGTGAGACTTGTAGGGTGGCTGTGAGTCCAGCCTGTTTAGACAGCCATAACTTGGGCTGTGTAAGTTCAATTGGTGTTTGGCCAATTGGACATGAAACTAGACACATAATGGCACAACTTTGGTGAAGAAACTATGTCCATAAGACTAAACCAAGTGGACCAAAAACTTGCCCCAATCCGGGTGTCCTGCAACCAGTTTCTGCAGAATGACCAAATGAATAGTGATTGTTCATTTGGCCATAACTCATTATAGAATGGCCCAATTGACCTGAAATTTTTCCAGCAACAAGCTAAGATATAGAGCAACAGCTTTCATGAAGAAACCTACCCCAAATTATGACCAGAACCTATCCAGCAATTGAGTTGCAGTCACTGTTCACTGCATTGTAGATATGGTCAGCCCTGAAAATTTTCAATCCGGCCAGTTGTGGTTTTTGGACCATAACTTGAGCTACAAATCTCCAAATGGAGTGATTCAAAAAAATAAATTCAACTAGACAAAATAAGGAACAACTTTCATGTTATCATTTTTCCAAAATCCCACTGTAACAGTAACTAATGGAACAGTAAAGATAGGGTATGAAAACTGAAAATTCTGCTCCATTAATTTTAAGCTTAGAAATGGTATTGGTAACCAATACCAACAAATTTTGAATGCAAAATGTGGTATGTTGGGAGTGTTAAAACCAATGTACCTATTTTCTATGCAAAAGTCAACATTTTTGTTGACTAAGGAAGGGAATAATAACACCAAAACTTGAAATTCAAAAATTGTAAAATTCAAAAGTTTCAAATGCCCTAGTATACCTAACAAGATTGGTTTGGATAGTTTGGCATGCCAATAGTGTTCAGTTAGCAGTACTGCACATGGCATTATACTATTCTGTGATTTCATGGCTTTTAGCCATTCTTACATTGTGTTGAGATTTGGCCTTGTGCCTGATGTTATTACAGCTTGTTAGCTGTTCTGTTGCACACCGGGAGATACATATGTGACCGATGGTGTGACAGCCCGAGGTACTTGATACCCAGTGCCAGTTTACCCGTTTATCCAATCCAGTTGTCCAGTATAGGTTACTTGGGCAACCAAAAATGAAAGTGGATAAATGTAATGAAATAATGAATATAACCAGTACAAAATAAGTACGATTATAAATACTCAAAGAAAATTTATTTATAATGAGACATTAATACATTCACTACATATTTATTTTCTGTTATTTCTTTTTATTATATTATTGGCACCACTAAGCATTATTGCTTAGCGCGTTGCTTTTGCCATGTGTAGGTTCTGGAGATTCTGACCGAGAGTCCGGTAGACCACAGACTGGGTGAGACCTCCTGCAGCTCTGCATAGTGTCCGTGTCACCTCACCATCTTCAGTGCATTGGTAGGACACTAGGTTTCATTTTAGTATTTTGTAACTAACTTTTATTTTCTTTTGTGTAAATGAAACTTATGTAATGTATTTTGATGTTCATGTAAATAATGAAATTTGTGATTATAAATGGAAAATTTGAGTATTTACTTATTGCTTATATATGAGTACCATGAGAAATGAATGATTGAGAAATGGAGATGTTGTTGACAATAAAAATTATATTGAGATTTTGATATTGGAGTTTGAGAATTATTGAATATGATTATTGGAAGTGTTTTTCACAGGTTCCGAAAAACTGTTTTCTCCATTTTTAGCCGGTACACTGCCGGATTTTCTATAAAATTTTTGGAACCTCAAATAAATTATAATTTCAATAAATGACTTAAATGAATTATATTTCACAAGTTATATTCAAAACTATGATAAAAAATAATTAAGGAAGAATAAAAATAATTACGATAAAATAGAGTGTTCTGGTACACCGTGGGACATAGCTTACTCGGATATACTGTAGACGAGTAAAAGGTGTCACACTAAACCCTAGAAAACCTCTAAATCATCATAGAAAGGAAGAATAGAGGAAAGAAAAAGTGTGAAGTTGGAACAAAAAGTGAAGATCAAAGGCTTCACCTAAGGTTGGTATTCTAACCTTCAATTTCTATTTTAAATGCATATTTAGTTGTTGAAATGAGCTTAGAACTAATGAAATGAAAGCAAATATGGGGGGGGGGGGGAGGAAAAACTAAATTTTCGGCCAGCTTGAAGAAGGGACATAATTTGTATGGTTTGATGCATTAGAAAGAGTTTAAAAGCCTTAATTAGTTGAATGGTTAAGTTGAAATTCTTAAATGTGATTAATTGAAACAAGGTAGTGAGATTAGGGTTTGGAGGCCTAGGGTTTTGAGGCAAATTTTGGAGAAATTCATAAATGATGACTTTGACCAATTGTGAACTGAAAAATGGTCAATAATGACCAAAGGAGATGTGTGGGAATTGTTAGAGTGGAAGCCAAATTCGGAGGTTGAAAGGTCATGCTGCCAACTTTGAAGGACCAAAATGGAAATTTTACAAGTCCAATTGATATGCCATCAATTGGAGATGAAAATAGACATAAAATGCCACAATTTTCATTGAGGAACCATGGCAAAAAACTGACTAAAACTTAATGAACCAATTGACCAAAGTGAAATGAGAGCAGGCTGCCACTGTACAAATTGACCAAATGAACAGTGTTTGTTCATTTGGTCATAACTCGAGCTAGGCAGGTCAAATTGACCTGAAATTTTACCAGTGGTTAGATCACATTTATATCTAAAACTTTCAAGAGGAATACCAACCCAAATTATGCCATTAACCTAATCAAATTATTGGGCAAAGTTGAGTTACTGAACCTGCAAAACTGCAAATTTCCATTTGAACAGTAAAGTTCCAATGGTTATAACTCTCTCTAGAAAACTCCGATTTAGGCGATTCTTCAACTGATAGAAACCTAAGACATAGTAGAACATTTCGTATGAAGGAAATTAGACCAAATTATGGACTTAACTTGATCAAATTACTGAACGAAGTTGGATCAAAAATCTGCCAGAACCAAAATAGTAGTATGAACAGTGCACGTGAACAGTAATTGTATTTTTGGCTATAACTTGAGCTGCAAAACTCCAATTGGGGTGATCCAAAAATGAGAATACACTTAAGACAATAAGGAACATTTTCTATGAAGGAAGGTTTGCCAAATTCTAATAGTAGATTGACCAATGGAATAATGTAACTAAGAGCACCAAAACTAAAATTTGACAATTTTGCAAAAAGGACTTAAGCTTTGAGAAAATGACCAAAACCAACAAGTTTGGTGACCAAAATGTGGTATGTGGGTGAAATTGGAGTTCCCATACCTATTAAGCCTTAAAAAGTCAATAATTTGACTTGAATAGTATAGTGAATAGTAACCCGAAACACAAAAACTTCAAGAACGTCGAAATTAGTACATTAAAGCTAGGTAAAAATGAAGTGAAATTTATTTTTAGATTTATGCTAAGTTATGGTACTGAAACACTGTGAAACTGTGTGTGTTTCAAATTGAAAAGACTTGAAACTCAAAGAGACCGAGTCAAGGCTTCAAGGCGACTCGATCAGTTTGTGCACAATAATAATTGTTTAAATATTTTAATCTAAAAAATTTGACTTCTTTGATTAATTATGTACTGTGTTGCCATTTTATAATCGTAAATGTGACTTTGGAAATTGATCAAATTTCTCATAAATTGTTTGTATAAATTGTTTTGAATTGATTTTATGTTCACACTTAGCATGACAGTACCACATTATTCCTCCTCCATTTATGGGGTTGAGATCGTTTATTTTCCTCCCTCTCTGGCTTGCCAGTTGAGGTTGTATATCGAATGAGTACTCATTAGCTAGCTAGCCACCTCCCTCATTGATTTCGATTAATGGGGTTGAGATTGCTTTGTCGTGGTGTACAACGCGGCATTGATCGGAAATTTTGTGTCATGGCTTAAGTTGTGTATGACTTTGGCAACACTGTGTTTATGAAATTGTTTGACTAAACTGTGTTTAATAGATTATTTGACAAGATGATGTTATTATGAACTTTAATATTTGTGAAATGTGATTGAGAAACATTTAAATTGTGTTTGGCAATGAATGATTTATTTATTGCATTTTAAATTTTTATTGTGCACCACTGAGTATTTTTATACTCAGCGATGGCTTATTTTGCTGTCGCAGATAAAAGCAAGGAAAAAGCAGCAGAGTGAGTCACATCGAGTGGAAGATCACACCAATCTTTTGTACGGGTATTATTTTATACCCTTGTAGATAATTTTGATGTAAATATATAAATGTTGTATGTATCAATGTAGTTGAGCAGTTGTAAATAAATTGTAACAATATTTTTTTTGGATTTCCTTCTGTAAATTAATATTTGTACTTATGAATTTCTTACTTTATACTTTGTGATTGGAGATATTAAATATTTTGAGATGATAAGTCTTGAATTGTATTATGAAATTATTTTGAAGTGTGTTGAACTGAGTTGATTGAGTTATTGAAAGTTGGGAGTTGTGAAATATTTTTGGAAGTGTTTTTTTTAGGTAATTGAAGAACTGTTTTCTCCAGTTTTCAAACGGAACTCTGTCAAAATTTTTATAAAATTTGCAGCAAAATTTAAAATGGACAAAATTTTTACTAGTATTTAAGCTTGAACAAATGGTTTTTAATTCTCACCAAAATGCTCACCACTTTCAAAATGTAAGAAAATGGTTTTAAAATCCCTTGTAGGGTACTTAATGAGTTATCGGTAGGTGAAGTTCGGTAGTTCATTAAGTATTCTACGGGATCATGTTATGCCTTACAGAGAGGTAGGGTGTGACAGAACCAGCCGATTTCTTCTTTTTCTCTCAAGTTCCTCCCTGGCCATCCATGGCCAAGCTCCATGCATGCATGAAGTAAGCCAATTTCTTCCTAAGTTCCTTCATCAAAGTTAGTTTACACCACTTGGGCAGTAGATTGGCAATAAGTGAAGGAACGGAAGCGTGAAAAACACAAGATTATACCATTGAATTCAAAAATTTTCACCTAGGGTCACATGCACCATGCAAGATTTATTTTTATCTATTTGATTTCAATGATAAACAACATATTAAAACTCTTTTAATATGTTTTTGGATCTGTATTTGCCATTTAAGATTTTAAAATTAATCAGATTAATTTTAGAACCCTAGATTAAATCAAGAACGATTACACTAACCTCTTGATGCACTGCAGCGTGTCTGCGCCTTTGAGATTCGTCTTCAGGACACCAAATATTGTCCCTCTAGCTTGTCCACACCAAGAACACCTATGGCAGCCCTTGAACAGCCTCTAAAGCTTTTTCTATTAATTAGAAATTCAAGTTCTGCCTTTTAAGAGATTAGAGATGTAAACAGGACACTAGAAACAATTTCTAGCGTTCTTAATTCAAGAGATTGATGGCTAATCTCTTTGAATTGATGAGAGATGAAGAAGAATAGCTGGAGAGGCTCAAAGTGGCGTGACAAATGAGAGGAGAGGCTGCTGGTTATTTTTTTCTTTTCATAACCACACTTAAATAGCTAGGTTAACACATTAAACCCTAGCCACATGTCACCTTTTGATTAGCTCTAGGTTTAAGTGACCCAATCACATTGTGCCAAGTGTCAAACCTATATTTAATCTTGATTTTAATCATCTTACATGATTAAAAACATTTGGCAAGCTTATGTGTAATCCCATGTGTCACCATCTCATGGTGCCACGTGTCACACTGCAAAAATGACCAAAATGCCCCTGTGTCTTAATTTTGAGTTCTCAACCCAAAATAATTATTTTTCTTCTTCTAATTAATTTATATCAAATATAAATTAATTAATTAATCTCTATTAATTAATTTCTCATCAATTAAATTCATATTTAAACACTTTAAATATAAATTTAATTTATACTACACATCCAATAATCTAGATTTGGTTTCAAGTCATGCTAGGGACTTTGCAATCTAATTGCAAACCAAACCTATTTAATTAATCAATTAAACTCTTTAATTAATTAATTAAATCATATTTAAATAGGTGATAACTTGTGTATGTGTGTGACTTACTAGGCTCATCACTAATTGGCAATGAGACATGATATCAACTCTTAATATCATCAGAACTCTTTCTTACCATAAATGATTTCTCTAAATCATTTTATGAACCTCATAGACCATGGTTAACACCTAGCATAGCATGCCATGGCCACCCAATTAGTAATAAGATTTACCTTAAATGAACCTATAATCATATGTTACCATGCACTAGAATCTCTCTCATAAAATCCCAACTCAAGCCGAGTCATGGTTTATGTCAAACTCCATTTGCTATGAATATTATGTTCTCTTTTAATTCTAGTTCTTGATTAAAAGATTTTCTCATCGAAACTCTTTCTCGAATAAATCTATCTGTCTGCCAGAACTTGAAACATCAAGAACAATTAAATGAACATAGGATTTTATCTCTATTTACTTAGAGGAACAGATTCCATCTTGATCAACACCTACCTCCATATATAACTAGTAGGAGCCAATATATGCCCATATACCCATACATAGTACAAGTATGAAAGCAGTATCAAACTCAAACTACCTATATACAAGATAACTGTGCTATCTCAGGTCTAAAGATTATATGCACTGATATGATTTATGACAAAACATTGACAAGAGTAAACTCCATGTGCTTGTCATAAACGTCACTGGTTCGGCCTACTTATCATTTATAAGTGCCTATCAAGTTTGTTATATGGCATGAGACTCACCATTCCATCTTATTTATATCTCATATAAATAACTTGGGAACAAACATGAATACAATCTTTCTGGATAAGTCATGTCCTTATTATGAAGTATCCTCGATTGTGAACCTATTTATGATACTTTGTGCTAGAAATATTGTCACTCATATTCTTAACAACTTAAGAATAATATTTCTAACAAAATATCAATGGACCTTTTCTATTACACATAAATATATTATGTAAACGGAAAAGTGGAAATGCCTTTTATTAATAAAAATATATACAAGATACATACTAAATGATATGCTCTAGGGCATACTACTAACAATCTCCCACTAGCACTAGAGCCATTCATTACAATACCTTAGACCCATCTTCTCAAGATGTCGATCTAACTGAACTTGTGACAAAAGCTTAGTGAATGGATCAGCAGGATTTTTCAGCTGATGTTATTTTTCTGCATGGCTATATTGCCTTGCCCAACTATATCTCTGATAATATGGTAGTGCCTTTCTATGTGTTTGGATTTTGGTGAGACCTTAGTTCCTTAGCCTGTATGACTACTCCATTGTTGTCACAGTGTAATGGAACTGCTGACTCAATGGAAGGAACTACTGTAAGTTCTGTCACGAACTTTTTAATCCAAACAGCTTCCTTTGCAAAGATCTCAAGCAAAGAATATACTCAGCCTCTGTAGTGGAATCTGCAATGTGCTCGCTTGGAACTCTTCCAACTGACTGCACCTCCATTACAAATGAACACATATCTAGAGGTAGACTTTCTATCATCCATATCTGATTGGAAATCAGAATCAGTATAACCATCCAATTGCAAGTCTCCACCTCCATAAATCAAGAATAAATCCTTAGTTCTTCTCAAGTACTTAAGGATATTCTTGACAGCTATCCAGTGTTCCAAACCTGGATTGGATTGATACCTGCTAGTCAAACTAACAAAGATATGCGATATCCGGCCTAGTACACAACATTGCATACATTAAACTTCCAATAGCCGAAGCATATGGAATCCTGGCCATCTTATCTCTTTCTTCAGGTGTCTTTGGAGACATCTCTTTAGAAAGATGGATACCATGTTTCACTGGTAACAATCCTCTCTTGGAATCAAGCATGTTAAACCTCTTTAACACCTTTTCCAAGTATAGACTTTAGGATAAACCAATTATTCTTTTCACTCTATCTCTATAGATGCGAATCCCAAGAATATAGGTTGCCTCCCCTAAGTCTTTCATAGAGAATGTATTTGACAACCATACCTTTATAGTCGTCAACATACCTGTGTCATTACCCATCAACAGTATGTCATCCACATATAAGACAAGGAAAGTGATAGCACTGTCACTAACCTTCTTATATACACATGGCTTATCCTCATTTTTGATAAAACCAAAGGATTTAATGGTTTCATCAAAACGGATGTTCCAACTCCTCGAAGCTTGTTTCAACCCATAAATGGATCGCTTTAGCTTGCATACCTTGGAAACATCTTGGGATTAAAAACCCTTAGGTTGTTCCATGAAAATGTTTTCTTCAATGTATCCATTGAGAAAAGCTGTTTTTGACATCCATCTGCCAAATCTCATAATCATAGTACGCAGCTATTGCTAATAAAATCCTAATTGATTTAAGCATGGCAACAGGCGAGAAAGTCTCCTCATAGTCTATTCCTTGCCTTTGGCGAAACCCTTTCGCTACTAGCCTTGCCTTATAGGTCTCTACCTTTCCATCAGAACCAATTTTCTTCTTGAAAACCCATTTGTTCCCTATAGGTATAATACCTTCAGGTGGGTCAACAAGATCCCAAACTTGATTCTTATACATGGAATCAATCTCGGATTTCATAGCATCAATCCATTTTGAAGAGTCTATATCTAATATAGCTTCTTCATAGGTAAGTGGATCATCCCCATGATCTACTTCTTCATGAGTAGACAACTCTTGTTCTTCTTCATGAAGAAAACCATATCTCATTGGTGGATGAGATACCCTGGTTGTTCTACGAGGAACAGCTGTAGATGTTTCATCAACGGGTATAGGTTGACTAGATGAATCTATATCCATCTGATCTGTTGGTTGGTCAGAATTCTCCAATTCTAACTCTATTTGCTTTCTTTTGCCTTCTTCTTGAACAAACTGTTGTTCAAGAAATATGGCATCTCTACTTATCACAACCTTTTGTGAAGTAGGCAAATAAAAATAATATCCAAAATTATCTTTTGGATATCCAACAAATCGACCTTTTTCTGATCTGGTATCCAATTTATCAGTGTTTAGCTTTTTGATATAAGCTAGACAACCCAAATTTTAACATGCTTAAGACTTAGTTTTCTTCCATGCCATATCTCACAAGGTGTGGAAGAAACCGATTTTGATGGAATCCTATTCAGAATATACAAAGCTAATTCTAATGCAAATCCCCAAAAGAAGATTGGCATATCAGTATAGCTCATCATACTACGTACCATATCCAATAGGGTACGATTTCTCCTTTCAGATACACCATTCAACTTTGGCGTTCCTGAAGGAGTCAGCTGAGAAACAATGCCATGCTCTCTCAAGTATTCATCAAATTCAGTACTCAAATATTCACCTCTACGATCTGATCGAAGAGCTTTAATAGTCTTTCCTGTTTGATTTTCTACTTCAGATTTAAATTCTTTAAACTTTTCAAAGGATTCATGTTTGTATTTCATCAAATACAAATACCCAAATCTTGATTTATCATCAGTAAAGGTAATAAAATAATGAAAGCCCCCTCTAACCATTTCTTTAAATGGACCACATACATCACTATGTATTAGCTCCAAAATATTTTCAACTCTTAGCCCTTGTCCAACAAAGGGTGATCTAGTCATTTTGCCCTGAAGGCAAGATTCACAAGTTGGAGTAGGCTCAGAGCCCAATGAGGATAAAATCCCCATTTTCTCCAGTTTTGCAATCCTATCTTCTGCAACATGACATAACCTTAAGTGCCAAATATATTTTGAACTTGAGTTGGTTTTCACCATGGCATTGCATTCATTTAGATTGCTATACTCTGGCCAGTGGAAACACTTTCTTACTGGCAATGGAAACACTTTCCTATTGGCAATGGAAACACTTTCCTTTGCCTTCATCAGCTTTAGTCTTCCTTTTCTGTTTAGCTATTTTCTTGGAAGGACCAGGAATCTGAGGTTTCTTTTTCTTATTGCCCTTCTTCTTGTTGGACTTTCCAGCAGAAGAAGATGCAACCAAAGCTACCTCTTTTCCTTTATTGCACGGCATATTCTTTTGGGCAATAACCACATGTTGAGTAAACTAGCTAAGGTGCATTCTGTTTAGTCATATGGAAATTTGTCACAAAATTCCCAAAGACTCGGGGAAGGGATTGAAGGATCAAATCGTCTGTAGTTGGAAATCCATGTTGAAGTCAAGATGTTCCAACCGCTCAATTAGCCGAATCATCTTGTGGACATGATCCCCAACATTACATCCCTCGGACATCCTCATACGGAATAGCTGTCTAGATATCTCATACCTAGCATTCTCTTTGTGCTCACCATACAACTCTTGTAGGTGAAGGAGGATCTCACTCGCACTCTGCATGTTCTCATGTTGCTTCTGTAACTCATTACTCATGGAAGCAAGCATGTAACACTTAGCTCTCATATCATGCTCCTTTCACTTGTCTAAAGTTTCATGTTCCTCTTGTGTGGCCTCTGGAGGTAAGGGACCAGGAACATTTAAATCTAGAACATATCCTATATGTTCAAGGTTCAGGACAAGTTTCAAATTTCTTAGCCAATCAGACATATTAGGTCTTGTCAACCTGTTGTGATCAAGTATACTTGCAAGGATATTGGATGGTGGTGGTTGTTTTGTGCTCATTTTTATCAGAAAATTAACTGCAGAAAATAACCAGATTAATTAGTAAATGTATCATGTAATTAACCAAAATGATTATGGTCTTTTAATCAAATTGGTCCTCCCACTAACTTAGTGAATCCTACACTTCCAAAGTAGAAAACGGAAATCCTAGTTGGTTGGATTTCTAGTGGGTGATTGAATTCTTATAATTCTGTTGATCATCCTCAGGTACATCCATTATTGGAATTACAATAAACTATAAGTGAGCAACTCCTTGCCCATCACATCTCATGTGAGGTTCAATCCTTTACCTAGCCCCTAATGCTCAAAATCTCAGGTACATCCATTATTGACTTATCTTGCATTAGTTAAGTTGATCCCATTGAGTCAGTAATTATGCAAATAATTTTAATGTCCTCAGGTACATCCAATATTGGCCACCAAACCATTTACATATTTACAACATCTCATGCTTAACAATTATTCTTAAAAAAATCTCTTAAATTAATTGCATCTCATGCAACTATTTAAAATTTCTTAAAATAATTGCCCCAATGGAGGGCTTATGTTATAATTACTTTAATTATAGCATTTCCAACTTAATCATTTATTTGGAAGATTTTATAGCCATCCTAATTACTATTAAGGTCTCACTTTGCACATTATCCATTTAGCATGCATATATCATATAATTGCATACATTCCCATACATCTCATGCATTCATGGATAAGCGATAAATATGGTATGATCATGGACTTTCTAAGGGATTCAATTGAGCCACCAAGAATTGAATCAGGGCATTCCTAGGTGCATTTCATTCATTCATTTTACAAGAGTTGCTGAAGGAGTACATAATCAACACTTGATATTGAATTCCTCCCACGGTCCCACCAATGCTCTTGACCTCCTTGAACTTCTTGCAATCCAATATTACATAGTAATCCTTGGCATACCAAGGCGAATTTACAAGAACTTAAATAAATGAAATTACAACCCAAAAATATTACAAACTTAATAATACATGCCCAAAATAAATTAAAATAAATTAATTAATTTACAATCCCAAAGAAACATAAAAGAAATAAATCCAATCACATTGGTCTTTTATAGTCCATGATTATCCATCATGCATATCACTATTTAACAATTAAATAAAACATACATACTTAAATTAAATTGAATATCTCATATTCAACTTAAAAATCCAGATTTGAATATGATTCAAATAAATTTAAAAATTCAGATTTGAATCTCATTCAAACAAATTTAAAAATTCAGATTTGAATCACATTCAAACAACTTCAAAAATTCAGATTTGAATCACATTCAAACATTTTTTAAAAAATCAGATTTGAATCACATTCAAATATTTTTTAAAAAATCAGATCTGAATTTTATTGAATCAATTTTAAAAAATCAGATTTAAATATGATTCAAACAACTTTAAAAATTCAGATTTGAATCACATTCAAACAACTTTTAAAATTCAGATTTGAATCACATTCAAACATTTTTTAAAATTCTGATTTGAATCATAATTTAATTGTGTGATTAAAATTCTAATTAAACAATTTAATTAGACATAAAATGGATCTTAGATCATACAACAATTGCACATTCACCATCCATTTACCTTTGCACACCATTGTGATGCATCAACCATGCGCACCATGGTGTTCATCATTTGTGCCGCCACCTTGACTTTGCAACCAGCAATAAACTTTTGATCTCACGATCAAACACACAATTAAATCATATAAACATCAATCTAAATGGCAAATATAGTGGCTCTGATACCAATTGAAGGAACGGAAGCGTGAAAAACACAAGATTATACCATTGAATTCAAAAATTTTCACCTAGGGTCACATGCACCATGCAAGATTTATTTTTATCTATTTGATTTCAATGATAAACAACATATTAAAACTCTTTTAATATGTTTTTGGATATGTATTTGCCATTTAAGATTTTAAAATTAATCAGATTAATTTTAGAAACATATATTAAATCAAGAACGATTACACTAACCTCTTGATGCACTGCAGCGTGTCTGCGCCTTTGAGATTCGTCTTCAGGACACCAAATATTGTCCCTCTAGCTTGTCCACACCAAGAACACCTATGGCAGCCCTTGAACAGCCTCTAAAGCTTTTTCTATTAATTAGAAATTCAAGTTCTGCCTTTTAAGAGATTAGAGATGTAAACAGGACACTAGAAACAATTTCTAGCGTTCTTAATTCAAGAGATTGATGGCTAATCTCTTTGAATTGATGAGAGATGAAGAAGAATAGCTGGAGAGGCTCAAAGTGGCGTGACAAATGAGAGGAGAGGCTGCTGGTTATTTTTTCTTTTCATAACCACACTTAAATAGCTAGGTTAACACATTAAACCCTAGCCACATGTCACCTTTTGATTAGCTCTAGGTTTAAGTGACCCAATCACATTGTGCCAAGTGTCAAACCTATATTTAATCTTGATTTTAATCATCTTACATGATTAAAAACATTTGGCAAGCTTATGTGTAATCCCATGTGTCACCATCTCATGGTGCCACGTGTCTGCTACAAAAATGACCAAAATGCCCCTGTGTCTTAATTTTGAGTTCTCAACCCAAAATAATTATTTTTCTTCTTCTAATTAATTTATATCAAATATAAATTAATTAATTAATCTCTATTAATTAATTTCTCATCAATTAAATTCATATTTAAACACTTTAAATATAAATTTAATTTATACTACATCCAATAATCTAGATTTGGTTTCAAGTCATGCTAGGGACTTTGCAATCTAATTGCAAACCAAACCTATTTAATTAATCAATTAAACTCTTTAATTAATTAATTAAATCATATTTAAATAGGTGATAACTTGTGTATGTGTGTGACTTACTAGGCTCATCACTAATTGGCAATGAGACATGATATCAACTCTTAATATCATCAGAACTCTTTCTTACCATAAATGATTTCTCTAAATCATTTTATGAACCTCATAGACCATGGTTAACACCTAGCATAGCATGCCATGGCCACCCAATTAGTAATAAGATTTACCTTAAATGAACCTATAATCATATGTTACCATGCACTAGAATCTCTCTGTTACAAAATCCCAACTCAATTTGAGTCATGGTTTATGTCAAACTCCATTTGCTATGAATATTATGTTCTCTTTTAATTCCAGTTCTTGATTAAAAAGATTTTCTCATCAGAAACTCTTTTCTGAATAAATCTATCTGTCCTGGCCAGGAACTTGAAACATCAAGAACAATTAAATGAACATAGGATTTTATCTCTATTTACTTAGAGGAACAGATTCCATCTTGATCAACACCTACCTCCATATATAACTAGTAGGAGCCAATATATGCCCATATACCCATACATAGTACAAGTATGAAAGCAGTATCAAACTCAAACTACCTATATACAAGATAACTGTGCTATCTCAGGTCTAAAGATTATATGCACTGATATGATTTATGACAAAACATTGACAAGAGTAAACTCCATGTGCTTGTCATAAACGTCACTGGTTCGGCCTACTTATCATTTATAAGTGCCTATCAAGTTTGTTATATGGCATGAGACTCACCATTCCATCTTATTTATATCTCATATAAATAACTTGGGAACAAACATGAATACAATCTTTCTGGATAAGTCATGTCCTTATTATGAAGTATCCTCGATTGTGAACCTATTTATGATACTTTGTGCTAGAAATATTGTCACTCATATTCTTAACAGCTTAAGAATAATATTTCTAACAAAATATCAATGGACCTTTTCTATTACACATAAATATATTATGTAAACGGAAAAGTGGAAATGCCTTTTATTAATAAAAATATATACAAGATACATACTAAATGATATGCTCTAGGGCATACTACTAACAATAAGAAGACCAAGTTTTGGAGAGATTTTGAAGAGTTTCCAAAGTGGTAAGTTTGTGTTTTTGGTTAGTGCTTCATTGAAGTTAGTAAGGAGGTTATGGGTACTTGAATTGTGGAAAGAATTTTGGAGTTTAATGTTCTAAGGGAGATGTTTATTTTTGGCAGCCATGGAAACTACTTGAAGGCAGTTTATTCTTGCTTGTAAATGGTAGATTAAAGGGTTGATTATGTGTTTATATGTGTAGGAATAAATTGGGTGATATATACTAAGTATATTGTGAATGTGTATTTGAATTTAGAAGCTTGGAAATTAATGGAGTGTGATGTATGAATTGGAAGCTTGCATTGTGAACCAAAAAAATGTTATTTCATGGGTTGGTTTATGAAATTACATGGTTGAATTATGGTGCTTGCTATGGCAGATTGTATATGTGTACAAGGGTTTGAGTTTAGGCATGTAAAGGAGCTTGTTATGTAGTTAAATTGTGAGTAAATTGAAGTTGGTAAATTTTGGACTATAATGTGCATATTGAATGTGATTGTAAGCTGCCAAAATGATCAACAATATGTGGTAAAATATGTTTAGGTTATGGTACAAACTAGAAATGGGCATGAATGTGGAGTTTGGTAGGTGTTAAAAGTGATCTTTGATGAGTATGAACAAAATGCAATAGGGCAGTTTGTGTTTTGGGCCTAGAACCTTAAGAGTGTGGCTCCAATTGGTATGAGACTAATTGGAGGTGAAACTAGACACAAAATGTGCCAACTTTCATGAAGAAAACTTGCCAAAATTCTGCTTGCAAGGTAGCTTGAAAAATGACCAAATCCGGATTAAGTGCAAATAAGGCCTGAAAATTGACCATTTGGGCAGCAGTTAGTGTTTAGGTTATAACTCACTCAAAACAGGTCCAATTGACCTGAAATTTTGACCATGAATATTTAAGACCCATATCTACAAGTCTTATGAAGACACCAAAGCCCAGAAATGACCATAAGCAAGTCAAATAGCTTGCACAAGTTCGGGTCCAAAAACTGGCCGAACCAAAATTGACCTAAAATGACCTAAAGTGACCAATTTTGATGCACTTTGACCAGCAATAGTAAAATGACCATAACATGGTCTACATAACTTGGAATGACCTGAAATTTTTTTCCGTGTGCAATAAGACATAGGTCTACAAGTTTGTAGTTTTGACTGAAACCCGAAGATCGAGGGAACTAGGTCGTCCGGCTAGGTCAAACTAGTATCCCGGAATCCAGCAAATTGCAAGAAAATGCAAGATACATGGAAATGAATTTGGTAACATGTACCAACCCTAAAAGACTATCGAATGTGACATATTGATAACCTTAAAACCTAATTTACCTAGAACGCATCGAGGGTCGATATATTAGGTTGATTAAGCAAATAATAGCATTAAGTGAATTACTTATCAAGCATTATCGTTAGAGACAGTTCAATTAAGTACTGAAACACTTCAAATTGTGTTTCTCAGTTTGCAAAGACTCAGGAAAAGGGAAGGAAACACTGAGTCAAGGCCAGGAGATAGTTATCAGAGGTTTGTGCACAACAGTTATTTCTTTGAATTTTTCAATTGAAATAAATTATGACTATTTGTATATTGTTGTTTTCAAATATGGAAATGTGTTTGAATGGATACTTATTGCTTGAAAAGCATTGTAAATAGTTTGAAACTGTGGAAAAATTGATTTAGTGTGATTTGTGAAAATTTGAAGTTAATTATGAATTGTGTTGCCATTTTGTGAATGAAATTATAACTTTGGAAATTTATTGGATTCTCACGAATCATTTGAATAAAATGTTTGGAATTGATTTTGTGTTCACACTTAGCATGACAGTATCATATCATTCCTTCTCCATTTATGGGGTTATGATCGTTTATTTTCCGTCTCCATTTATGGAGTCGTGATCATTTATTTTTCTCCCTCTCTGGTTTACCAGTTGAGGTGATCGGATGAGTACTCATTATATAGCTAGCTCCCTTCCTCATTGGTTTCGATTAGTGGGGTCGTGATTGCTTTGTCATGGTGTACAACGCGGCATTGATCGAAAATTTGTGTCATGGCTTAAGTTATGAATGAATTGGCAACACTGTGTTATTAAATTATTTGACTAAATTGTGTTATTATGAGCTTTGATAATTTGTGAAATGGAGTTTAAATTCTTATTGACATTCATTATCTTTTGAATTTAACTACGTTTTGATTATTGAGATTTATTGTGATATTGTGTTAAATTCCTTATGACATTCACTGTCTTGAATTTAACTATGGTTTTACGTATCCATCATTTATATGATTTATGAATTGTGATTTGAAGTTATATTTGGTTAATGTTGTGCACCATTGAGACATTGTCTCAGTGATAGCTTTTCATTGCTGTCGCAGGTAGACAGATTGGCAGGTCAGCAGACTAGGCTGCTAATACATTCAGCGAGAAATCATCGGGTATATTGAGTATACCACATTTTCCATTTTGTACTGTAATGTATATTCACTGTATGTATATATTGTTCTTGATTTTGAGCAGTTGTAAATTAAAATTGTACATTGAAGTTGTAAAGTAAATTATGAGTATTTTGACTTGTAAAAATAGTATTATATTTCTTTTATCTCAGTCTTTGAAAAATTATTGTGGATTTGAGTTGAAAAAGATATTGTGTTGTTTAACTGTTGAAGTGAAGATTAAGAATTATATTGAAGTGCTTTTACAGGTTTTCTGAAGAACTGTTTTATTCAAAATACAGAAGGCACTCCGTCAAAATTTTTACAGAAATTCCGAATAGTCTAAATGTGTTAACTGTTTCAAGTCAGTTCACAAAAAATTTTTAACACCTGTAAATAGTGCTCACCACTGTAAAAAGAAGTAAGAAAAGTTTTAAAATCCCTTGTAGTGTATTTAATGGGTTATCAGTAGACGAAGTTGGTAATTCATTAGGTATACTATGGGATCATGTTATGCCTTACAGAGAGGTAGGGTGTGACAAATTTTCTGGGCAGGGTTTCTTTACCAAAGTTGTGCCATTATGTGTCTAGTTTTATGTCCAATTTTCCTTGCACCAATTGAACCTATACAACTCCATTTATGGCTGCCTAAACCTACTGGACTCACAACCAGTCCTATAGGTCACCAAGGGCAGCATGCCTAAACTCAACTCCATTATCCTTACTCACTTCAATTCCTCCTCACACACATTCAAATGGTCACTAAATGACCATTACAAGGTTAATATACCATTTCATAAGCAAAACTCCAATGTTTTTCACAAACCCTAATTCCCAAGTGTCCATTTCATGCTTTTCATGTCATCTAACACATCCAACACACATAGTTCAACATCTAACTCAATTTATCTCATCACAAACCACTTCTAAACAATTCAATTCATACAAATCAACAAATCTCATCCTTCTCCCATGGCTGCAAATTTTCATACACACTTAAATATAATTCTTTTGTTCAAATTTTCAACAAACTCTCATTTAATTTGTCTTTCTAACAAGGATTAAAAAGATAAGGAAGTGAGTGTAGGCACTAACCTTGTTGAGCACTCTCTTGGCTTGTTGAAACCTTAGAATTTTCTTCACTTTATGACAATCAAAATGTTACTCTTGATGTGGGGATTAATTTTTGTGAAGGGTGTGTAGGGTTTTGGGGTATTACACAAGCTTGAAGTGTGCTCCAATGGAGGTTTCTCTCTTCTCTCTTTCACTTTTTCTCTTGTTACAGCTGCCCATGGTGAAGATGCATATTGGTTTTTCAATTTGTCTCATTTATCTCCTTTTTAATTGGTTTTTAATGGCTTGTTGCAAGGTGATTGGGTGAGACCTAACTAATGACATCATGTGATGCCATATTTCCCATTTAATTCATTTTCTTTTTCTTTTCTTTTCTACTCATTTTAAATTTAATTTTTAGCAATATTTATCCATATTTTAGATCATAATAATTATTTACTTTACTAGACAAGTCAGCCAAAAATCATCTCTGAAGACGAAATGATCAAAATGGCTTTCATTTGGCTTAATAGACTAAAATTGTCTGTATCGATTGAAAAATTTTTCTAAACCTTTTCTTGGCATTCTAATGCCATAGAAATCTCAATGACTCTTCTCTGGAGTCCTTAAAATTATTTTACGAATTTTCTCCTGGGTTTACGGCTTTTAGTTGCGAAGACCGCAGCTTCCCACTGGGTTACCCATTGCTAGGGCACCGGCTCATTTAACTTGGTTATATTTTATTTCTAAAATTTTTCCTTAATTTTTCTTACACTTATTTGAGTTATTTATGACTCCTCACTATGGTCTAAATATTTTTTCAGATGTTCTAGCTGTCCAAACCGACATCGATCACTGGAACAGTAGAATGTGCAGAATTACTACAGTGAGGGTGTTACACATTAGATGTACACTTTGATTGCATTGAATTACACAAATATGTAACTAGGGTTTTTAGCATTTTGAAAAATTAGAGGAAAAGTTAAGAATTAGTTAATAGATGCTATTGACCTTACTTAAGTTGAGAAATAGTCAATTGTGACCATTTGTAGTGTATATGAATTGCTAAAACCAAGTTTCAATTCGGATTGTTTAGTGTCAGTATGCTGAGAGCTTGACCTAGGTCTTTTTCAGGGGCCAAAACTGAAAATTTACTAACCCAATTGGTGTGAGGTCAATTAGGAATGAAAATAGACACATAATGGACTATTTTTCATTGAGGAACCATGCCCAAAAAATGACATTAGGATAGTGAACAATTAGGCCAAATCCAGATTTGGGCACACTGCCCTGTACAAAAATGACCAAATAAACAGTAGTTACTTAAATGACCATAACTTGGTCTAGGAAGGTCCAAATGACCTAAATCTTATACCGATAGAAAGCTGAGAAATAGCCCTACAACATTCATGAAGAAAATAAACCCAAATTTTGACCATAACCTATATGAAAAGTCACCTGCAGTCAGCATACCAAAACTGCTAGTATCTAGAAAATGCCCAGAATTCTGGGTAACACCAAATCCGGCCAGCCCCATTCAAATAGTCATATCTTGGGCTAAAAAACTCCAAATGGAGTGATTCAAAAAGGGAAATAAAGTTAAGACAATAAGGAACAACGTCTATGAAGACAACTTAGTTAAATTTCAACAGCAACTTGACCAATGGAATAGTGAAAAATAGGACACCAAATCTGAAATTTGGAAATTTCAACTAAGAGACTTAAAATTTGAAAACAACCAAAATCAACAAATTAGGTAACCAACATGTGGTATGTAGGTGAAATTGAAATCCCTATACCTATTAAGCATAAAAAAGTCAACAAATTTACTTGAATAGTGTCGTGAATAGTAACCCCAAAATGCAAATTTTAAAGAACGTCAAGTTAAGTATATTAAAGCTAGAAATAAATAGATTTGAATTTGTTTTTGGATTTATTATAAGTTGTAAAACTGAAACGCTGTGAAATTTTGTGTTTCAGTTGAAAGAAATATCGGGAAAGAACCCGAGACATTGAGTCAAGGCCTAGCGGCGATTTGCACGAGGTTTGTGCACAACATAAAATATTTTTTTTTTAAATTTCCTTTGTAAAATGCATGAAATGAATTGTGATTTATTTATATTGCAAAACGGTGATTGAAATATATATTATGTTATTGATCTAAATTATCAGTAAATGTTTGGAAAATTATTGAGATAGTTTTGAAATCACAGTGTCATGACCATATATTTGAATGCCTCACTAGCATGACTAGTGGGAGGAATTAGTTTTGAATTTTGATTCTCTCTCTGGCTGAAGTGTTAAGGTGTGTGCCAGTAGAGGAAGAAATTGAATGGGTACCCATAGATTGAGCTAGCTAGCCTTGTGATTCCTCATAGGCCTCCGGCTATTGAGATGAACATTGTTCTAATGGTATGATATAACTGTGTATTTTTATGAAATCTGTTTTGAGACTTCCGAAATAAGACTTTTTGGCTAAAATTGTAAATTGTGTTTTGTATCTATTTTTTATTTTTCGTACAATATTTGAATAAATGTGATTTGATTTATGCATAAATTATATTTTAATATGTTGTGCACCATTGAGTCTTAGTACTCAGTGATGGCTGCTTATTGCTATTGCAGATAGAGAGACTAGTGGAGCAGTAAAGTAAGCTGCTGAGGATCTCGAAGCTACATCCTTGAGATTTTGTCGGGTATAATTTATACCTTGATTGTAATGTTTATGTTGGTATATGTAACTGTATGTACATGTATACTGTAACATCCTCATTTTAGCTAGTCCGTACAGTCTACTGTTCCGGTGACCAGTGTCGGTCCGGACAGCTAGAACGTTCAGAAAAAAAAATATTTAAACTAAAGTAAGGAACCAAAAATTAACTTAAATATTAATAAGAAAAAAATTTAGGAAAAATTATAAAATAATTTTGGGGACTCCAGAGAACAAAAAAGTGTTCTTTCATCTTGGAGATTCTTTTGGGAGCAAAAAGAAGAGGAAAACAAGAGCTTTAGCAAGTGGGAAAATCTCACTCCTTTGAGGTTAGTGACCTAACCATGAATTTTTCTTTAAATTCATGTTAAAAACTTTGAATATGTGTAAATTGCAAAGAAAAATTGTTGAATACCATTTGGATGGAAACCCTAGATACATGGTAACAATGGTTAGGGTTTGTTTGTAGTGAGTTAATGAAGTTAAAAGACCATCATGGCAGCCCACAATATGTACCCACTAAGTGGATTGATGAAATGCAAGTTAACTGCATGATTTGAGATGTTAGGGTTAGGGTTTGGGTATAAAATGGAGACTTGAATCATGTAATTATGAAAGTGAGTTTTAATGGTCAATTAGTGACCATTTGGTTATGTGTAAACAAGAAATGAGATAGTTTGATGATGGGGAATTGAAGACCAGTATTCTAAAAGAGGCACACACCAGTGTATATGCTATACACCCAGGAAGTACAAAAATGTATCATGATCTAAAGCTTCAGTATTGGTGGCCTGGTATGAAGAAGGACATAGCTGACTATGTGACTAAATGTTTGACATGTCAACAAGTTAAAGCAGAACATCAAGTTCCATCAGGATTGCTATAGCCTATAAGCATACTTGAATGGAAATGGGACCGGGTCACTATGGATTTTGTTAGTGGTCTACCTCTCACCCAAAAGAAGCATGATGCAGTGTGGGTGAAAGTGGATAGATTGACGAAGTCAGCACATTTTCTGCCAGTTAGGACTGACTACTCACTGGAGAAGTTAGCAGAATTGTATATCAGTGAGATAGTTAGACTGCATGGAATTCCACTTTCCATCATATCCGATCGAGACCCAAGGTTTACATCGAGATTTTGGAAGAAGTTGCATAAATCCTTGGGCACACAACTCCACTTCAGTATAGCTTTCCATCCTCAGACAGATGGGCAATCAAAAAGAGTAATCCAGGTAAACAATTGAAACCAATTGAACTAATACAAATATTGAACTGAAATGATAATAATAACATCATCATGATGTCATTAAAAACTCACCCAACCAACCCAATGTTGACACATGGCATAAGTTTACTTAAAAGAGACAAATGGGCTGGAAAAGGAATAAAAAAAAAAATCAGACTTCTTCTCCCTTTCTCCTTCCTTATGTGACATACCCACCATAGCCACATTTTCAAGCTTTTTCAAAGCTTGATTTCACTAGTTCTCACCCCACTAAACTCTAAACTTCCAACACAAAAAAGTGTTCTTTCATCTTGGAGATTCTTTTGGGAGCAAAAAGAAGAGGAAAACAAGAGCTTTAGCAAGTGGGAAAATCTCACTCCTTTGAGGTTAGTGACCTAACCGTGAATTTTTCTTTAAATTCATGTTAAAAACTTTGAATATGTGTAAATTACAAAGAAAAATTGTTGAATACCATTTGAATGGAAACCCTAGATTCATGGCAGCCATGGTTAGGGTTTGTTTGTAGTGAGTTAATGAAGTTAAAAGACCATCATGGCAGCCCACAATATGTACCCACTAAGTGGATTGATGAAATGCAAGTTAAATGCATGATTTGAGATGTTAGGGTTAGGGTTTGGGTATAAAATGGAGACTTGAATCATGTAATTATGAAAGTGAGTTTTAATGGTCAATTAGTGACCATTTGGTTATGTGTAAACAAGAAATGAGGTGGTTTGATTAGTGGGAATTGCAGTTGGTGTGGCTGCCCAAGGTGACCTGCAGAATTTGACATGAGTCCAGTAGGTTTGGGCAGCGATAACATGAATTGTAGAGGTTCAATTGGTGCAAGGAAAATTGGGCATGAAACTAGACACATAATGGCACAACTTTGATGAAGAAACCATGCCCAAAAAACCAAACCAAGTAGACCAAAAGCTTGCCTTAATCCATGTGAACTGCAGTCTATTTCTGCAAAATGACCAAATGAATAGTGATTGTTCATTTCACCATAACTCAGTGTAGAATGGTCCAATTGACTTGAAATTTTACCAGCAACAAGTAGAGATATAGAACAACAACCTTCATGAAGAAACCTAACCCAAATTATGACTAGAACCTATCCAACAAGTGAGTTGTAGACACTGTTCACTGCACTATAGATATGGTCAGTCCAGAAAAATTTCAATCCGGCCAGTTGTGGTTTTGGACCATAACTTGAGCTACAAAACTCCAAATGGAGTGATTCAAAAAAGGAAATGCAACTAGACAAAATACGAAACAACTTTCATGTTGATTAGTTAGCCAAATTCCCACTGCAAAATTGACCAATGGAACAGTAAATACAAGACATAAAAAGTGAAAATTCTACCCAACTAACATTAAGCTTAGAAATGGTATTGGCAACCAATAACAACAAATTTTGAATCCAAAATGAGGTATGTTGATGTTATTAAAACCAATGTACCTATTGCCTATGCAAAAGTCAACATTTTTATTGACCAATGAATGGAATAGTAACACTAAAACTTAAATTCCAAAAATTGTGAAACTTAAAAGTGTGAAATGCCCTAGTATACCTAACAAGATTGGTTTGGATAGCTTGGCATGCCAATAGGGTTCAGTTAGCAGTACTGCACATGGCATTATGTCATTCTGTGATTTCATGGCTTTTAGCCATTTTGACATTATGTTGATACTTGGCCTTGTGCCTAATGTTATTACAGCTTATTAGCTGTTCTGTTGCACACCGGGAGACACATATGTGACCGATGGTGTGACGGCCCGAGGTACTTGATACCCAGTGCTAGTTTACCCGTTTATCCAGTCTAATCATCAAGTATAGGTTACTTGGGCAATCAAAAATGAAAGTGGATAAATTTAATGAAATAATGAATATAACAAGTACAAAATAACTAAGACTACAAATACTCATCGAAAATTTATTTGCAATGAGACATCAATATATTCACTGCATATTTGTTTTCTGTTATTTCTTTTTATTTTATTATTAGCACTACTAAGCATTATTGCTTAGCGCATTGCTTTTGCCACGCGTAGGTTCTGGAGAGACCGACAGAGAGCCTAGTAGACCATAGACTGGGTGAGACCATCTGCAGCTCTGCATAGTGTCCGTGTCATCTCACCGTCTTCAGTGCATTAGTAGGACACTAGGTTTCATTTTGGCATTATGTAATCAAACTTTTATTTTCTCATGTATAATAAGACTTTTGTAATGTATTTTGATATTAATGTAAATAGTTAAAATTGTGTTTATGAATGGAACATTGAGTATTTATTTATGACTTGTATATGAATATTATGTGAAATGAATGAATGAGAATGATTGGAAATGATTATTGAAAGTGTTTTTCACAGGTTCCGAAGAACTGTTTTCTCCATTTTTAGCCGGCACTCTGCCGAATTTTCTATAAAATTTGCGGAACCTCAAATAAATTATAATTTCAATAAATGACTTAAATGAATTATATTTCACAAATTGTACTTCATAACTTTGAAAAAAAAAATAAATTAGGAAGGATAAAAATGATTAAAATAAAATAGAGCGTTCCGGTACACTGTATGACATATCTTACTCGGCTATACTGTAGACGGGTAAGGGGTGTCACATATACACTGGTCTTGAGCAGTTGTATAGATTTTGTAATAATATTATTTTAGATTTTCTAATGTAAATTTTGGGTTGATGAATGTAAATTGATTTTTCTTTAATGGAATATGAATGAAGTTATTTAGTATTATTTTTGAAGACAATTGAATTGAGAATTGTTTTGGATTATGGAGTTGGGAGAAATGATGTTGATTTGTGTTGTGGTAGTGGTTGATTTTGATGAAATGAATTATTGGAAGTGTTTTTACAGATATTTGAAGAACTGTTTTTCCCAAATATAAATGGCACTCTGCCGAAATTTTTCCAAAATTTGCGTAAAAATAAAAATGGACAAAAATTTTAACTAGTTTTTAAACTTCAATTAAATGTTTTTAATACCTGCTATAAAAGCTCACCACTTTCAAAAAGTAAGAAAATTATTTTGAAATCTTTTGTAGTGTATTTAATGGGTTATCTGTAGACTAAGTTGGTATTTCATTAGGTATACTACGGGATCATGTTATGCCTTACAGAGAGGTAAGGTGTGACATTTTGGGTACTAACCTCCAAGGTGCACAATCGATGAATCCCTCTTGCTTTTGATGCCTCTAGGACCCCAATTGTTGTCCCTCTAGCTTGTCCACCACAAGCACACACCAATAGTAGTAATGGCAGCCCCAAGTTTGCTTCCCAAGCTTATTCAACCACTTGAAGTTTGGGGTTCATGCTTTAGTTGGGTTGTATGAATCTATGGAAGTTTAGAAACACTTTCTAGCAATTTTAATTCAAAGAAGATTAAGGATTTCTTCTTGAATTAAAATCAACAAATGAAGAGAAAGGGGAGAGAGAGAGTTACCATTCACTTTGATGAGGAAGAAGAGAATTGTTTTCTCTTTCTTCCTTTTCCCCTTCTATAGTAACGTCAAACTTTACTAACTCTTGCCACATGTCACCACAAGTTCCCATCTTTCTTTTGGTTGACTTAATCCTATGGAGCCAAGTGTCAAGCTCCATTTAAATCATGAAAAGTGGTCTTCCATCATAGGGAGACAAGTGGCAAGATCATATGGTGCCAAGTGTCAACATCTCATGCTGCTACATGTCACCATATGATTTAATCTTACTTTTATATATTTTAATTTTGAGTTCTCAACTCAAAATAATAATAATGTCTCTTCTTCAAATTAATTTATATCAAATATAAAATAATTGATTAATTAATCTCCATTAATTAATTTCTTACAATTAAATTCATATTTAAATAATTAAATATAAATTTAATTTATGCTATACATCCAATAACCTAGATTTGGTTTCAAGTCATGCTAGGGACTTCACAATCTTATTGCAAATCAAACCTAATTAATTAAACTCTTTAATTAATCAATTAAATCACATTTTACTTGGTAATTAACTTGTATAGATGTGTGACTTACTAGGCTCATTACTTATTGGCAATGATAAATGATATTATCCCATAATATCATTAGAACTCTTTCTTACCTTAAATGATTTCTCTAAATCATTTCAGGCACATCATAGACCATGGTTGACACCTAGCATAGCATGCTATGACCACCCAATTAGTAATAAGGAATACCTTAAATGAACCTTTAATCATATGTTACCATACACTAGAATCTCTCCATTATAAAATCTCATTTCCAGCTAGAGCCATGTTTAACGTCAAACTCCATTCGCTATGAACATTATATTCTCCTTTAATTCCAATTCTTGATTAATTAGATTTTATTGTCAGAAACTCTTTTCTGACTAAATCTATCTGTCTTGGCCAGGAACTTAAATAATTAAGAACAATTAAATGAACATAGTATTTTATCCCTATTTACTTAGGGTAACAGATTCCATCTTGATCAAAACTTATCTCCATATATAACTAGTAGGAGCCAACACATGCCCATATACCCATACATAGTACAAGTATGAAAGCAGTATCAAACTCAAACCACCTATATACAAGATAACTATGTTATCTCATATCTAAAGATTATATGGACTGATATGATATATGATAATGCATTGACAAGAGTAAACTCCAAGTGATTGTCATAAGCGTCACTGGTTCGACCTACTTTGTCACACCTTACCCCTCTGTAAGGCATAACGTGATCCCGTAGTATACCTAATGAATTGCCGAACTTCGCCTACCGATAATCCATTAAATACACTGCAAGGGATTTTAAAAAAATTTTATTTCTTTTTGAAGGTGGTAAGCACTTTTGGTTGGAATCAAAAGCTTTTATTTGAAGTTTAAATATTAGATAGAATTTTTGACAACTTTTATTTTTTCATATGTTTTGTAAAAATTTCGGCAGAGTGCTGTCTGTATTTTGAAAAAACAGTTCTTCAAAACCCTATAAAAAGCACTTCCAAATGATTTTCAACTCCCAACCTCCAATACAACTCAAATCAACACAATCAATCACAATTCCAATTCAAAATTCTCATCACAACATTTTTTTTTCAAAACAATTAAATAAAACTTATACTTATTGCGTTAAAATACTTAAATTACATACACAAATTAAATTTATAAACATAAAATTCAAAAATAATACTATTACAAAATTACTGTACAACTGCTTAATTTTACATTAATACATATGACACTATAATATTTATATCAAAATAAATACATTGGGTATAGAATAATACCCGTACAAAAATTTAGCGGAGTCCTTGCCAATTCAGCAGCTCACTCTATTGCATTTTTTTTCCTCTATCTGCGATAGCAAAAGAAGCTATCGCTGAGTATAATTTACTCAGTGGTGCACAATAAAAATTTAAAATGCTAAATATCAACACTCACTAATAAATCATAGTTCAAATATTTCACAATTTCATTTCATAATTTTCAATCACATTTATAATACAATTTTGTCAAATAATTTAATAAACTCAGTGTTGCCAATCCATATACAACTTAAGTCATGACACAAAATTTTTTATCAATACCGTGTTGTACACCACAATATAGCAAACTATAACGTCACTAATTGAAATCAATGAGGGAGGTGGCTAGCTAGCTAATGAGTATTCATCCGATCTCGACCTCAACTGCTAAGTTTGAGAGGGAGGAAAATAGTCAATCTCAACCCCATACATGGAGGAGGAATAATGTGGTACTGTCATGCTAAGTGTGAATCCGAAATCATTTTAAAACAATTTATTCAAATATTGCATGAAAAATCCAATCAATTTCCAAAGTCCAATTTATAGGCACAAAGCGGCAACATAATAGTTCTCGGAATTCATAATTAACACAATACATTTACAATACGGAATAAATCAAGTTTTCAAGGTGAAAACAATAATTTAGAGTTATTGTGCATAGACCTAATTTGAGTAGCCTATAGGCCTTGACTCAATGTTCCTTATGCTTCTCAATGTCCTTTTCAACTGAAATACACAATTTACAGTGTTTCAGTATCACATCTTATAATAATTCCAACAATTTATTGTAATTTTTTAGATTTGTTATGCTGCCTGGACCTAACTAATTGACCTATTTCCCTTTATTTCTGGGTTTTGGTCAAATTACCAATAATGTAGCTCTATGTCTTATTGAAATTTTGCCACTGATCTCATGTCATTTGGAGTTCTATGAACCAAATTGTAGTCATTTTACTATGGCTAGTCTAGTTGCACTTACATTGCACAATTAGGTCATTTGTAGGTCAAAGTCAATTCGGCCAGTTTTTGTAACCCAACATGGGCAATCATTTTGACTTGCTTAATGACATTTCTGGGCTTGATGGTCTTAACCAAAGTTTTAGCCCTATGTATTTGATACAAATTTTAGGTTATTTGGACCTGTTTTGAGAGAGTTATGGTCAGTTTAGTGACTACTATTCATATAGTTAAAAATCTGTGTTCACATGCTAGGCAATTCCGGATTTAGTCATTTTTTTAAGTCACTTCAAGGCAGAATTTGGAGATGAGCTACGCATGAAAATTGGTCTACTATAAGTCATATTTCACCTCCAATTGGCCTCATACCAATTGGGGTCACACATTTCCATTTAGAATAAAAAATATACATAGTTTTTACTAACACACTTTGCATTGCAAATTTTGGCAATTCTAATGGACATTATCCACTTTATACTTAGGTCAGTTGTCCAATATCAATCTAATACAACCAATATCCAGCCACAATATATGTGATCAAATATCTAGCAATTTAATTTATGTCCAAATACAAATTAAACTCAAGTAATACTCCATCACACTCAATTGATCAAATCCATGTCTAACAACAATTCAATTGCTCAAACCTAATCCAACTAACCAATACCAATAACATACATCACATTATTCTTAAATCAACATTAAATATACATAAAATTAAGGTCTTCCTAAGCACATCAAGGCAGCTAAATTTACACATATACTTCAAACTTCCCATTTTCAATTCATAACCTCACTTCACATACCAAATTCAAACATACATATGCTAATTAACTCTTATACATTTGAGCACTCTAATCAACTTCATTACCCATCAAATTCATGTAAAAACAACTCAACCTTCTTCAATATCCATGGCTGCCAAATTTGGGACCTTGTCAACACTCAACAAATCCTTCAATTTCTTTCATAAATCAACTCACCACAACTTAAATTACAATTGTAATGAAGAAAATAAGAAAAAATTGCACTTACCTCTTTTAAAGCTTGTGCAAATCTTCACCAAAACTCCTCTTTCTTGCTTCCTACATGCTTCCCATTGCGTGGAGAACAACTTTAGTGAAGGGAGTTTAAAGAGTCATGGCTTGATCATGGAGGCATGGAGCTTGGGTTGTGGGACGGCAATGGAGGAAAATGGTGGAATTGATTTCGGCTGGTTATAGAAGGTTGAAGAGGAAGTGCATTCTATTCCAAAATGGTATATTTATATGTCCACTAACCACACTTAGTGGAGCACTAATCTTAATTAAAGGATTAAATTAATCCAAGTCCCTTTAATTGCAATTATACCCTCATCCTTCACTATTTATATTATATACCTAATTTTTTATTTTCATGGTATTTTCAAATTTTAATACCACTTATTTTTAATGGACATTTAGGTCAAAAGTCCACTCTAGGTGTCAAATGACCAAAATGCCCCTTTTTGGGTTACATTTCAAATTTTTTGGTAATACCGATTTAATCCTTATCCCGCCGATTTCTTAAATTTTCATTTTCATTTATACTGACTTATTAATTTTTCTTTGACATTTTAAATGTCAATTACACCTCAATAGTTGTTTAATTAGGTCCCAAAAATGTTTTTCAGGGTTTCTCACGGTCTAGGGCTAGTCAGGCTCATTTAACTATTTGCCTGGTTTTACAACGCCGCAAGTGCACGGATCGCTAACAAGTAATAAAGTGATAAGTAGAGTATAGTTCCCACTAGGACCTTTGTTTAGCAAGTACCAATCTACACAGTAATTTTGACTATCTAGGCTATCGAATTTTTAGGGAATGAAGTTTGTTAACTTTAAACACTAGAATAGCAAACTTAAGATGAAGTAATTTATTTTTTCGGAATAATCCTGGAGTTAGGATTTCACACTTGAATCTTATTAGGGATGTTATCTCGTTTATTTATTGAATTGAGGTTCATTTTCTTTGATGGAAATTAGCCCTAAGTTATCCTAAATCCTCTCTCAAGGCATCTAGGTTGTATTTTAATTAATTCAAACCCTACTTTCGTGGTGATCAAATTAATTAAAATCCTTTAAGACCTTTGACTAATTTTTAGGTTCCACAAAGGTATCAGGTTATGTTTAGGTTAGAATTCCTAGGTTCAAGATCTTAATTTTCTAATGTTAATCTTCACCTTTCAGTCCTTCAATCAACATCTACAATCATGTCTAAGTGGGTACCATCACATACCATGCATTAGGATCACAAGAAATTAAATCAAGAAATAAATTTCAAATCTACTAAATAAAACTTAATGTTCATCCATAATAATAATTACAAGCATTACTCTCCTAAATCCAGAATAAGGAAACTACTCACTCATGGTGAGTTCAGCAGACATCATGATAAAAAATAAAGACAGTAAAAAGAAAACCATGTAAAGAAATAAAGCAATAGAAATCTGTCTAGGGAGACGAAACGAAGAAATCGAAGATAGTTTGCAGCTTTGATCTTGTGAAACTTCAGCTGGAGAACTTCTATTGGTATTGATGTAGAGCGCGACAGCAGCAACCTTCAGCAACAGTCCCGATGACAGTCGTCTTTTCTTTTTTTCCTTCCACCCTTCTTTTGATGTTTTCTTTTCTATTTATATTGGTTGCTCTAGGGTTAGGTTGCTCTGAGTCCAAAGGGCCTTAGGAGTCTCGTTTTTATCCGAAAACAGGAGGGAAATTCGAGTTATAAAACTGGCTGCAGCACAGTACACGGCCCGTGTGTTACTACACGGGTCCCGTATGTAGGGCCGTGTAACTTACTGGAGGAGAATTGTGGAATCTTGCATTTGGCACAGAGAGTTATATGGGTCTGCGCGAACTACACGGGCCTGGTTACACGGGCCATTTACTTTTGTTCCCATAACGTGCTTCAAGCTTGTGTCTAGTAGATACTTACATGGGTCCCTACAGATTACACGGTTCTACTTACACGACCCGTGTACTTGTGTTTCTCATCGATTCTCTTGGCTTTCTTCTGGCAGAGAGTTACACGGGTCTGGGGCTTGGTTTACATGACCTATGTACTTTGTATCAGCAGCAATTCTCTATCTCTTAACTTCTCCAAGCTTCTCTTTGCACTCTTATGTTAGTAGTATGCCCTAGAGCATATCATTTATTATGTATCTTGTACTTGTTTTTATTATAAAAGGCATTTCACTTTTCTGTTTACATAAGATATTTAACTGTAATAGAAAAGGTCCATTGATATTTTGTTAGAAATTCTATTCTTAAGTTGTTAAGAATATGAGTGATAGTATTTCTAGTACAAAGTATCACAAATAGGTTCACAATTAAGGATACTTCATAATAAGGACATGACTTATCGAGAAAGATTGTATTCATGTTTGTTCCCAAGTTATTTATATGAGATATAAATAAGATGGAATGGTGAGTCTCATGCCATATGACAAACATGATAGGCACTTAAAAATGATAAGTAGGCCGAACCAGTGACACTTATGATAACCACATGGAGTTTACTCTTGTCAATGTTTTGTCATAAATCATATCAGTGCATATAATCTTTAGACCTGAGATAGCACAGTTATCTTGTATATAGGTAGTTTGAGTTTGATACTACTTTCATACTTGTACTGTGTATGGGTATATGGGCATGTGTTGGCTCCTACTAGTTATATATAGAGGTAGGTGTTTATCAAGATGGAATCTGTTCCTCTAAGTAAATAGAGATAAAATCCTATGTTCATTTAATTGTTCTTGATGTTTCAAGTTTCTGGCCAGGATAGATTTAATTAGAAAAGAGTTTCTGATGAGAAAATCTTTTTATCAAGAACTGGAATTAAAAAAGAACATAATATTTATAGCAAATGGAGTTTGACATAAACCACGACTCCAGCTTAAGTTGGGATTTTGTAACAGAGAGATTCCAGTGCATGGTAACATATGATTATAGGTTCATTTAAGGTAAACCTTATTACTAATTGGGTGGCCATGGCATGCTATGCTAGGTGTTAACCATGGTCTATGAGGTGCATAAAATGATTTAGAGAAATTATTTATGGTAAGAAAGAGTTCTGATGATATTAAGAGTTGATATCATATCTCATTGCCAATTAGTGATGAGCCTAGTAAGTCACACACATACATAAGTTATGACCTAATTAAATATGATTTAATTAATTAATTAAAGATTTTAATTGATTAATTAAAAAGGTATAGTTTGCAATTAGATCGTAAAGTCCCTAGCATGACTTGAAACCAAATCTAGGTTGTTGGATGTACAGTATAAGTTAAATTTATATTTAAAGTGTTTAAATATGAATTTAATTAATGAGAAATTAATTAATAAAGATTAATTAATCTATTTATATTTGATATAAATTGATTAGAAGAAAAGAAATAATTATTTTGGGTTGAGAACTCAAAATTAAGACATAGGGGCATTTTGGTCATTTCACAGGGTGACATGTGGCACCATGAGATGGTGACACATGGCACTACACATAAGCTTGCCAAATGTCTTTTAATCATGTAAGATGATTAAAATTAAGATTAAATATAGGTTTGACACTTGGCACAATGTGATTGGGCCAATTAAACCTAGAACCAGTTAGAGGGTGACATGTGGCAAGGGTTTAATGTGTTGACCTGGCTATATAATTGTTGTTACGAAAAAAAATAACACAACCAGCAGCTCCTCATCCTTGGTGCCACCACCCAAGAGTCTCCCTTCTCTTTCTTTTCATCTTTCATCTATTCCAAGAGATTAACAAATAATCTCTTGAATTAAAAATACTAGAACTTATTTATAGTGTCCTGTTTACATCTTTAATCTCTTAAAAGGTAGAACTTGATTTTCTAAATAATAGAAAAAGCTTTAGAAGCTATTCAAGGGCTGCCATAGGTGTTCTTGGTGTGGAAAAGCTAGAGGGACAATATCTGGTGTCCTGAAGACGCATCTCAAAGGCGCAAATATACTACAGTGCATCAAGAGGTCAGTGTGTTTGTTCTTGATTTAATTTAGGGTTCTACAATTTATCTGATTATTTTTAAAATCTTAAATGGCAAATACAGATCCAAAAATATATTAAAAGAGTTTTAATATGTTGTTTATCATTGAAATCAAATAGAAAAAAATAAATCTTGCATGATGCATGTGACCCTAGGTGAAAATTTTTGAATTCAATGGTATAAACTTGTGTTTTTCACGCTTCCGCTCCTTCATCCTATACTTTGGGGCTTCACCCAAGCACCTAAAATGATGCAGAAAACATGAAATTAAGGGCTTTAAAATAGAAATTACAAAAACTAATGAAATTAACTATTATGCATGAAAATACTTGCCTAAATGCTATGAAATAGTATGCAAATGTGCTTAAAAACATCTATACAATTCCAGTGTATCAAATCCCCCCTGTCCTCAAGCAAAATAAAACTCTGTTTTAAAACACATTTCCGGGGATACTTAGGAATACAACCATCAATTTAATAAGCATAGAATTGAACTCTTCTAACCTTCATACCAATTTCCCTCTTTCAAGGCATAAGGGTTCTAATAGCTACCTGTTTGGAAATTCACCTCATTTCATGGTGTTTCGACTAATTATTCCTCTATACAAGACCATTAATAAGCCACAAATAACCTAATTTATCGGGATAGAATTGAGAAACACTAACTCCCCCAAATCTGCCTCTTTCATGAGTAATTGAGATAAAGTATTTCAATTCCAACTCCATAGGCATATCTCAATTTTCTATCTCCGCTAATGTAGCATGTGCTTTTTCAAAAGATCAAAAGGTCTTTAAAAGGGTTGTAATGGGGCTAGAGGGATAAACTTGGTTGCAAATAAAAAGGTTTTTAGGGAATGCAATTATGAGGATAGCATGTATGCATAAAATCCAAGTATACTGAGTTCATTTTTACATATTTTGTGTGGAGAGGAAAGGCTTTGGGCTTTTTATATTTCCAAGCATGCTTTCATGATACTTATCTTGGGACTTCTTTTCTTTTTCCTTTTTGTCCTCTCCCCCAAACTCATTTCTTTTGCTGGGTTGGAAAGGTAAATTTTTTTTTTTAGTTTCAATTGCACACTCATATTCTTTCTTGAGTTCCACATCCTCTCTTCATTTTCTTTATGCATTTTGCTTCCTCAAAAGGGTATGGTAGGTGTTTATGTTAGGGGCTAGGTCAATAACATGGGTAAGCAATAAATTTTAAAGGAGGAACATAGGCTTCAAGTTGGCTACAAGGGATATACATTTTAATTAGGGGTGGCTAAGGCTTAGTGAGGCTATATCAAAGAATGCCTTAATCATCTCTTCATCAAGCATATTCTAGAATTTTGCCTTGATAGGTTTAAGAGATATGTTTTAGAGCTAGTGAGGCATTTTTAGGCTTGCTTGTATTTCAAAAATTTTCTCCTAATTTTGCAAGTTTTATGTGATAAATTAATAGTTATGAAGAGGTTTAACTAGTCTAGTTCCATTAAAGAGATTAGTTTCTTCACAAATAACATGTTAGAATCCCTTTTACCCATCTAGATACGTTCATTCCTCTATCCTGTGGAGTCCAATTATTAGCTTACTAAAAATTTGGTTATAGTGCTAAGTTTCACAATTTACAATCCAAAAATTTTTAGAAATTCTCGAAAATTTTGATACTCAAGAATAGTAACTATGTTTAAACAATGCAACGATGTGCATGTAATGATATGCAAGTGCAAATGTATCCCCCCTTAAAGTCAAACCAAACATTGTCCTCAATGTTAACATAATGTGCAAAATCAGAGCAAATGTACAAAAATTTAAGGAAGCATATTATTTATTAAGCATGGAAAATTTTTGAACATAAAGCAAATAAAAGAAACCTATGGTTGCAAGTTAGGACTAGGGCATGTAAGATTGTACAATAAAGATATTATCCTATAGTCCTAGCTCTAAAAGGCCTCTGATGATGATGATGGTGATGCTGGTGATCCTTGCTCCTCTTTCTCCTCTTCCTCCTCTTCCTCCTCATCTAACTTGTCCATTAGTATGTCCAGCTTATTGTATGCTTCTTAGAGGCTGTCTTCGATAGCTCGGATCCTAACGTATATTGTGGTCTCCATGCATTACAGGTATGCAAGGACTGGATCTACCGGCGGTGGTGTGTGGGGGCACTCGAACGAGGGATTCTTCGAACATTCACCCTTGTCCTTCTTCTTGAGGCTGTGAAGTTTCACCAGGTCCCTCTCTTGCCTCGTCTCTCTGAGGGATGGTGCTTCCTTTGGCATCCACCAAGTAGCATGTTTTGCCCACCTTCTTACATATCCCCATGGATATGCAGATAGTTTGATCAATTCTCGACATTTCAGTAACAAAGCACAGTCTGTGATGTCCTAGAACGAAGCCGAAGTGGAGCGCAATGGTGGTGACAAGGCCACCAAGTACAATGTGCCGGGTAGGCTGTTGATAGAGCAGTCGGAGATGGTTGCATAGCAAGAAGCCGGTGCTGCACCGCTGTCCGGTGACCATGCACCATAAGAAGAAGAGCTTGCTGGCATTGACAACGCCAAGGCTGTCACCACGGCCCATGATGGTGTGGGCGGTGAATCGGTACATATAGCGCAATGCTGGACTAGTGATGCTCATTAATTTGGATTTGTTAAAGTTGTACGGCTCTGAGTTCAGGGCAATGGAACTCTAAAAGTTGATATTGTTGTAGAGCATGCAGTTCCTTGGAATCTCTTGGTGGCCGGCACTGTTAAAGCCAAATATGGCGTTGAACTCGTCCATGTTCATTACCTAGTCGACACCAAGGAGACGAAACTCAATCCTACCCGTGTCCTCCCTGTCTATAAGGCCATAGTGTGGCCTTGAAGCTACCAAAAAATTCCAGCATGGTGTCTTTATAGGCTAGGAATTGGAGTTGGGTGAACCTTGTCCACCCAATACTGTCAAGTAGCCCATTGATTTCATCTTGCAACCCAATTTGCTCCAAAAGTGAAAAATCCATGTACTTGGTAGAGCTTATCTTTCGGGCGTGGAGTAGGGTCCACATTGCTTTATGGGCATCATCACAAAATCCCCAAGGAATGGAGATTTCGGGTTATGGAGCGAGTTATGGCTGTGGTTGCGGTGGAGGAGGGGCTTGTTGGGATGGTTGGGGAGTGGCTACTCTCATTCTTGGGCATTGTGTTGGAGGCTGAGGTGGAGAAGGTGAGGTGTAACACCCTCCCAGTAGCAACTCCGTACATTCTACTGTTCCGATGACCGGTGTCGGTCCGGACAGCTAGAACGTCCGGAAAAATATTTAAACTAAAGTAAGGAACCATAATTAATTCAAATATTAATAAGAAAAATTTAGTAAAAATTTTAGAAGTAAAATACAACCAAGTTAAATGAGCCGGTGCCCAAGCGATGGGTAACCAGAGGGAAGTTGCGGTTCTCGCAACGAGGAGCCCTAGACTCTGGGAAAAATTCATAAAATAATTTTTGGGACTCTAGAGAAGGGTCATTAAGGTTCCTATGGCATTAGAATGCCAAGAAAATATTTAGAAAAATTTTTCAATCGGTACAGATAATTTTGACCCGTTAAGCCAAACGGAGGGCATTTTGGTCATTTCGCCTTCAGAGGTGATTTTTGGCCGACTTGTCCAGTTAAGTAAATAATTATTATGACATAAAATATGAATTAATATTGATAAAAAATTAATTGAAAGTGAGTAGAGAAGAAGAGAAAAGAAAATACAATAAAATGCCAATTATGACATATTATGAGGTCATTTAAAATTGTCCACCAATCACAATTAAATAACCATCAAATTAACTAATTAAAAGAGTCAAAAGAGACCAAAGAATTAAAAAGCAAACAGCAGCCCTTCTTCTCCTTCAAAAACGTTTTTCACCTCCTCCCTCACTCCTCCATTAACAAACTTTATAAAGCTTCAATTTCCATGCTTTCCTCACCCCAAAACCCTAAGTCCCTTCACTAAAAACTTATCTCTACCTCTTGGGAAGTGTTTGGAAGCCTAGAAAGGGAAAGAAAGTGAAGATTAACTTGGGAAAATTCTGCCCTACAAGAGGTTAGTGCACATATATACTTAAAACTCTTTAATCCCATGCTAGAAACTTGAAACAAGTATGAATTTGTAACTTAAATGAATAAAAGTTATGTGTATGTCCACCATGATTTTTGGCAGCCCTAAAGAAGGAACATGATTGAGTGTCTTGATGGACTTAGAGTGAACTAGAGAGTATGTTTAAAAATATATATATATATATATATGTAAGGAATGAAAGTGATTAATTAAGGTAGTTGTGAAAATTTATAATGGAAATTAGGGTTTTGAGGTGTGAAACTTGGATTTAGCTTATGAAATTGTGAAAGAACATTATAAGGGTCAATTAGTGACCATTTTAGGCAAGTTGACTATAATTTGGACTGAAATATAGCATGGCCAAGTGAATGTGTAGGCTGCCTAAGGACAGCAGCAGAGTGACTGAAATTTCAGTCCACTTGGATTGCCATATCCTTGGTTGTGTTGGTCCAATTGGTGTTTGGCCAATTGGACATGAAACTAGGCTTATAATGGCACATTTTTGCTGAAGAAACCTTGCCCAAAAGACCAAACCAAGAGGACCAAAAGTTGGCCCCAATCCGGATACCCTGCAACAGCACATGCAGAAATGACCAAATGAACAGTAGCTGTTCATTTGGCCATAACTCACTGTAGATATGGTCAATTGACCTGAAATTTTTACAGCAACAAGATAAGACATAGAAAAACAACTTTTATGAAGGAACCTATCCCAAATTATGGCCAGAACCCATCCAACAAAGTGATTCCATTCACTATTCATGTTACTGTAGATATGGTCAATTCTGCAGTTTAGCAATCCGGCCAGCTGTGGTTTTTGGACCATATCTGGAGTTACAAAACTCCAAATGGAATGATTCAAAAAAGGAAATTCAACTAGACAAAATAAGGAACAACTTTCATGTTTACCATTTCCTCAAATTCCCATTGCAACAGTACTTAATGGAACAGTAAAGTTAGGCTTCAAAAACTGAAAAATTCTGCCCTCTTGGTTTTAAGTTTAGAAATGGTATGGGTGCTCAATTCCAACTAGTTTTAAATGTAAAATGTGGCGCATTGGGAGTGTTAAAACCAATGTACCTATTTTCCATCCAAAAGTCAACATTTTTGTTGACCAATGAGGTGAATAGTGACACCAAAAATTGAAATTTAAAATGTGAAATTAGAAATGCATCTAGGGGACTTTAAATTGCAATTGGAAATTAATACTAGCAAATGTAAAACTCAAAATGTGGGATCTTGGTGTAATTAGAACTAATATATCCATTAAGTAGAAAAAAAGTCAACATTTTGATTGACTAATAAGGTGAATAGTAGTCAAAATAATTAGCAAATTAAGATGAAGACCTAGAACCAATTCTAAGCTTAATGCTTAGAATGGTATGACAAATGTGGACTATGCATCTTAGTCAAAATTGTTAAAAGGAAATTAAGAGCATAAATTTGAAGTCCATAAAATTTTCATGGATTACTGGAAACATGAAAAATAAGTCATCTAATTGATGTAAATAGATAGTTAGGGCTTATATGCCCATCACAAATGGAATTCATAAAATATT
The DNA here is from genome assembly GCF_030052815.1 of Hevea brasiliensis. NCBI lineage: Eukaryota > Viridiplantae > Streptophyta > Magnoliopsida > Malpighiales > Euphorbiaceae > Hevea > Hevea brasiliensis. The sequence goes on along the minus strand of NC_079497.1, from coordinate 76,460,300 downwards.
AATAACTCAACTTGAAATATAAAATTGTGACTACATAAGTAGATTCTTAAATGTATAAATGAGAAAGGGAAATGTTTTGAATACAATGGTACATGTGAACCATTGTTTAGAATTGTGATCAATATGAATAACATAATGAATGAATAAATGAACTATATTAATGTATGAATGAGACATTAGTTCTCATTATTATAGAAAGGAGAAGTATTTTGAGTACAATGGTATAAAAGGATAATTGATGTGAATTGTGATCATATAAATGATCAAATGAATGTATGAATTATAATTGAAATTTCTCATGAAATAATGAATTCATAAAACACAATATATTAATATTTAATGATATTATGTGCCCTTATATTGCCTAGACACGTGTGTCAGATTGGATAGATTGGCATGCCAATAGGGTATTGTTTTAGCAGTACTGCGAAAGGCTTTATGCCTGTATTCATGGCTTTGTGCCCGTATTCATGGCTTTATGCCAACATTCATGGCTTTTATGCATGATTATGTGTTATCATGGCTTTTTAGCCATACTGACTGCATACGTGGTTGACGTTCTGCGTCCCATGGTATGACGGCCCGAGGCACCGCAGTGTCCAGTGCCAACGACCCGTTGTCCAGTTTAGTCAGCCTGTCGTAGGTTACTTGTCAGTGAAATTTATTGAGATAAGTTAAGAATATTAGCAATTAAAAATATTAGAAATTAAATAAAATAAATGAGTAAGATGACCTAAAATAAATTAGGATAGTTATTTATTAGAAAGAATCGAAATGAACTGCACAGATATCAAAATTTACTTATTATAAAATAATCTGAGACAACCTAGCAAGTATAGAGAAAATATTAAAAGATTAGCAAAGAAAATTATAACATAAATAAAAATTGCAAATGTGCTTATATAACAATATAAGCATAAATTTATTATTTTCAAACCATTTTTCTTTGTACATTATCACTGTGAATTTCGAAATTAAACGCTTCCAAAGTGAAACAAATGAGAACAAAAGATAATTAATATTAGACACATTGTATTAAATTAAATTGATTCTTAAATATTCAAATTATGCTTCGTTCTTTCTTTATTTGTATATTATTTCCTTGTTATATTATTGCACCACTAAGCAGCAATGCTTAGCGTAATGGAATTGTTTCCTTCGCGCAGGTACTGAAGCTAGAACCCAATGGACGTTTCACTGGGAATTTTGGGAGTTTCGATCTGCGGAAGTATCTGAAGTATTCAAGGTTGTCACCTCCTCAGCAATGCATGTAGATAGGGCCCGTATAAATCCTATTTTATATTTTGTATAAAATGCTAGATATTGCATTATGATGTAAATTATGAAATTTTGTAATTATTTTGTAAATTATGTAAATTAAGGAAATTTGAAAATTTTGCTTATGTAATTTGAGAATGTTTACATATGAATTGAGTATGCATGGAAATGATTATGAAATTAATGTGTGAATGAGATTTGAAATATAAGAAAATTATGAGAATGATTGATGAGATAATTATGATTAGCATGGATAAGACTTTATTCTGAAAATATTGTTGAAACTTTCAAACAGGTAAATAGTAAAACATGTCAACTGGTAATAAAATAGGGGAAACTCTGCTGGTTTCTCCGTCGAAAAATAATTAATATTAAAATGTAACGAGATCAAAATATGAAAGGAATAAAGTAAGATAAGATAGGGTGCTCTGCCACCGAATGTAGCACACTTTGCTCGGCTACACTGTAGTCGGGTGAGGGGTGTTACATTTATTGTTATCAGAGCGCGGTTTATGCGTTTCTGAACCTAGATAGATTGCATATCATGCATTGCATTCATATGAGTTGAGGTGACACAAATGCAGATCTATTTTCTTGGTTATTTTAGGTTAAGGTATGGACTCAGAATCGCAGAGGGCAGTAGAAGAAGAAGTAGTAAGTCGTATCCCGACTGGGAGTGATATTGGAAATCGGGGAGATCCTGCTCCACTAGTGCAAGAGGTGCCTGTACAACCCCAACAGGCCTTGTTTGAGTAGATGACTGGATTCTTTCGACAGATGACTGGGGTTATTCCACCACTGTCTCAGCAAAAATCACCTCTAGGAAAAATTAGGAAGTATGGAGCTGTAGATTTCAATGGTAGAAAGGAAGACGATTCTGCAGCTGCTGAGTATTGGCTAGAAAGGACTAAAAGAGTCTTGCAGCAGCTCCATTGCACACCAGAACAGAGTTTGGAGTGTGCAGTTTCATTATTACAAGAAGCTACATATCGATGGTGGGATGTCGTAACCAAGGTAGTGCCACCAGCCGACGTAACTTGGGAATTCTTTCTGATAGAGTTCAAAAAGAAATATATTAGCTGTGTTTATGAAGAGGAATGGAAGAGGAGTGATGATCAGCAAAAGAGGAAATTTGGACAGTCTAGTAATAAGAGGCCGAGAGAACAGTCAAGTCAGACATCTGATCAAAGTAGGAGATCTAGACCTAGGCCTATACCCAGAAGATATCAACCAGAAACACTAGTAGTGAGTGCGCCAGGATTAGCAAGAAAATGTGGCCATTGTAACAAGTGGCATAAAGGTGAATGTAGGGGATTGACTAGAGCCTGTTTTAGATGTGGGGCCATAGACCATCGTCTGAAAGATTGTCCTAAGAGGAATTTACCACGGACCCAGACAGAGGCCGTGGAAGGACCAAGTACAACAGTAACACCACTTGCAAATGTCACCCAAGCCAGAGAGGAGCAAGAAGCCCCAGATGTGAATTTGAGGTAAAGTATTTCCTTTATGATATGCCTAAGTGTATAATGATATATTCGGAAAGACTAAATGGTAAAGTATTTCCTTTATGATATGTCAGTGAAATTTATTGAGATAAGTTAAGAATATTAGCAATTAAAAATATTAGAAATTAAATAAAATAAATGAGTAAGATGACTTAAAATAAATTAGGATAGTTATTTATTAGAAAGAATCGAAATGAACTGAACAGATATCAAAATTTACTTATTATAAAATAATCTGAGACAACCTAGCAAGTATAGAGAAAATGCTAAAAGATTAGCAAAGAAAATTATAACATAAATAAATATTGCAAATGTGCTTATATAACAATATAAGCATAAATTTATTATTTTCAAATCATTTTTCTTTGTACATTATCACTGTGAATTTCGGAATTAAACGCTTCCAAAGCGAAACAAATGAGAACAAAAGATAATTAATATTAGACACATTGTATTAAATTAAATTGATTCTTAAATATTCAAATTATGCTTCGTTCTTTCTTTATTTGTATATTATTTCCTTGTTATATTATTGCACCACTAAGCAGCAATGCTTAGTGTGATGGAATTGTTCCCTTCGCGCAAGTACTAAAGCTAGAACCCAATGGACGTTTGACTGGGAATTTTGGGAGTTTTGATCTGCGGAAGTATCAGAAGTATTCAAGGTTGTCACCTCCTCAGCAATGCATGTAGATAGGGCCCATATAGATCCTATTTTATATTTTGTATAAAATGCTAGATATTGCATTATGATGTAAATTATGAAATTTTGTAATTATTTTGTAAATTATGTAAATTAAGGAAATTTGAAAATTTTGCTTATGTAATTTGAGAATGTTTACATATGAATTGAGTATGCATGGAAATGATTATGAAATTGAAATGTATGAATGAGATTTGAAATATGAGAAAATTATGAGAATGATTGATGAGATAATTATGATTAGAATGGATAAGACTTTATTCTGAAAATATTGTTGAAACTTTCAAACAGGTAAATAGTAAAACACGTCAACTGGTAATAAAATAGGGGAAACTCCGCTGGTTTCTCCGTCGAAAAATAATTAATATTAAAATATAACGAGATCAAAATATGAAAGGAATAAAGTAAGATAAGATAGGGTGCTCCGGCACCGAATATAGCACACTTTGCTCGGCTACACTGTAGTCGGGTGAGGGGTCTTACATGAGGATTCTCCTTTTTGCCTTGAAGAAGAGCTAATCCTTCTTGCAGATCTCTTCGCATGAGCCATAGATGTGTTTTTGGGAAGGAGAATAGTAGGATTTTATTGAGGGAAGATGAGATTTGAGAGGTTTTTATAGGCTAGGAAGGGAGTAGATGAATGGTTTTGTGTTTATGAAGGGTTCTTGTCATGACCCAGGGATGGGGTTGGGACATGCTTGTTCAACCAGCTACGCACTGGGGTGGAAACTTCGTGTCCCACATCGGAAACGGGAAGAAAAGATTTGGGCAATATATGTGGGAGCCTTCCTCACCTGGTCAGCGCGCTTTTGGGAATGAAACCTCCCAAGGGACAAATCCGTGAGGCCCATGGGCCAAAGCGGACAATACTAACTGGAGAAGGATTGGGCTGTTACAATTTGGTATCAGAGCTGGACTCCCTCTAGTACGGTGTGTGGTGCGAGGACGCACCAGGCGGAAGCTGGTGGGCTTGTCATGACCCAGGGATGGGGTTGGGACATGCTTGTTCAACCAGCTACGTGACCGGGTGGAAACCGTGTCCCACATCTAAACGGAAGAAAAGATTTGGGCAATATATGTGGGAGCCTTCCTCACCTGGTCAGCGCGCTTTTGGGAATGAAACCTCCCAAGGGACAAATCCGTGAGGCCCATGGGCCAAAGCGGACAATACTAACTGGAGAAGGATTGGGCTGTTACAGTTTTAATGCTAGGGGTGCATTTAAATAGCCGTTAGGACTCTTCGTTTCACGATTTTCGTGCCCCATGAGTCACGTCTGTGACGAAATACATGGGTCGTGTATCACTACATGGGTCCCAACATGCAGGGCCATGTAAATTTTTGCCCGAAATTTTCAAATTCTGTCGTAGTACACGGCCCGTTGTAAATGAGCTCTGGGAACCGTGTAACTTTCTATTTCTCGAGTTTCTTTATTGGATATGTTACATAGCCTGTGTCAAATATAAAGAGGCCCGTGTAACTTTCTAGCTCTAAGTTATTCAGCTGGAGACATTACACGGTCCGTGTAACTTTCTGTCTCCTGAATAGTTGAAAATGCATTAAATTTACGAACTTCTAGAAAGTTACACGGGCATGTAAAACTATTACACGACCCATGTAATAATCTAATTTTTCAAATTCTTGTCAAATGAAAAATGTTTGTCATCACAACACATGAAATGGATGTAAGGTTTAGCAATAGAGCTGCTTCCTTGGTTTTATTCAATTTTCCCTTCTATGGTTTTGACTTGGTGATTCCTTTCCTCTCTTGATCTCTACTCCCCTCTTCTAAAAAGTCCTCCAAAATGAAATGCTAATGAGTACGAAACAAAAATCAATATGAAAAAGAAAAAAAAGAAAAAGAAGAAAAAGGAAAAGTTTAGAAAAACTTTGGGTTACCTCCCAAAAAGCGCTTATTTAGAGTCTTTAGTTGGACTTTGCTTGTTTATGATCTGCTGGTATAATGGTCGAGGGTGCAATTGACTCCCATTTCTGTGGGTTCTCCCTTAAAGTAAGGCTTCAGCCTTTGCCCATTTGACCTTAAATGCACTTGAGGTTTCGCTCTACACTTTTACTGCTCCATGTGGGAAGACTTGGGCGACCTTGAAAGGTCTGGACCATCTTGATTTAAGCTTCCCTGGAAAGAGCTTCAATCTAGAGTTGAATAAGAGGACAAGATCTCCTTCTTTTATCTCTTTCCTTACTATGCGCCTGTCATGCCATCTTTTTGTTTTGTCCTTAAAAATTTTGGCATTTTCGTAGTCATCCTGTCGGATTTCTTCCAATTCATTCAGTTGTAGGAGCCTTTTATCACTAGCAGCTTTGAGGTCAAAATTTAGGATCTGAATTACCCAGTAAGCTTTATGCTCAAGTTTAACAGGGAGATGGCATGATTTTCCATAAACCAGTCTGAAGGGTATTGTGCCAATTGGTGTTTTGTATGCAGTACGGTATGCCCATAGTGTATCATCTAACCTTATGCACTAGTCCTTCTTAGATCTATTTACAGTTTTCTCCAGAATTTACTTTAGTTCCCTATTTGAGATTTCTACTTGACTGCTAGTTTGAGGTGATAAGGTGTGGCCACCTTGTGAGTCACTCCATACTTTTTTATTAGTGATTTGAATTGTTAGTTGTAGAAGTGACTTCCTCCATCGCTGATTATTGCTCGCGGTGTGCCAAATCTTGTGAAGATATTCTTCTTAAGGAACCTTGTGACCACTCTAGCATTGTTGTTTAGTGTTGCAATTGCTTTTACCCATTTTGATACATAATCAACTCCAACAAGAATATACTTGTTTCCATGGGAAGAGGGAAATGGGCCCATGAAGTCTATTCCCCATACATCAAACAATTCTATCTCAAGCATACCATGCAATGGCATTTCATTCCTTCTTAAACTATTACCTGTTCTTTGGCATTGATCACAACCTAGCACAAAGGATCTTACATCCTTAAATAGATGTGGCTAGTAAAACCCTGCTTGCAAAATTTTTACTGCGGTTTTGAGGTGCCGAAATGTCCTCCATATAGTGATGAATGGCAGTGATAAATGACACTTTCCATATCTTCCTCTGGTATGCATCTTCTTATCAACCCATCATTACATCTCTTGTACAGTAGAGGTTCCTTCCATAAGTAATATCTTACATCATGTAGGAATTTCTTCCTTTGCTGATAAGTCATGTTTGGAGGCAATATCCTGTATACAAGAAAGTTAATAAAATCAGCGTACCATGGAGCCTTAGAGAATACAAGTAATTGCTCATTAGGAAATGAATCATCAATTGGTAAATCTTCGAAGTGCTCCATGTACTCTAATTTTAGTCTGGAAAGATGGTCAGCTACTATATTTTCGAATACCTTTTTGTCCTTTATTTCAAGGTCAAATTCTTGTAGGAGTATGATCCATCGAATCGGCCTTGGTTTTGTTTCCTTCTTTTTCAAAAGGTATCGGATTACAGTATGATTTGTAAATACAATGACTTTTGACCCAATGAGGTAAGATCTGAACTTGTCCATTACAAATACCACTGCTAGGAATTCCTTTTCTGTGGTGGCATAATTGATTTCCGCATCATCTAATGTCTTGCTAGCATAATAAATAGCGTGGAGCTTTTTATCCTTTCTTTGCCCGAGCACTGCTCCAACTGCAAAGTCGCTCACGTCGCATATAACCTTGAATGGTAGCTCCCAATTTGGTGGCTGCATTATTGGTGCTAATATCAGGACTTCTTTTATCCTGTTAAAGGAAACAAGGCAATTTTCATCAAAATCAAAGGAAACATCTTGGCTTAACAAGTTGGTAAGTGGCTTAGCTATTTTGGAAAAGTCCTTCATAAATCTTCTGTAGAATCCTGCATGTCCCAAAAAGCTTTGCACTCCCTTGACTGATGTTGGTGGTGGCATGTTTTCAATGATCTCAATTTCTGCCTTATCTACTTCAATTCCTCTTTTTGATATCAAATGTCCCAAAACTATACCTTCCCTTACCATAAAGTGGCATTTTTCCCAATTTAGGACCAGGTTTGATTCTTCACATTTTTGCAGCACCTTGGATAAATTAGCTAAGCAATCATCAAAAGTAGTTCAATAGACAGAAAAATCATCCATAAAAACTTTCATAATATCTTCAATATAACCAGAAAAGATAGCCATCCTGCATCTTTGAAAGGTAGCAGGGGAATTATAAAGACCAAAAGGCATTCTCCTATATGCAAATGTTCCATAGAGGCAAGTGAATGTTGTCTTTTCTTGGTCTTCTAGGTGAATAAGAATTTGAAAGAATCCTAAATACCCATCTAGATAACAGAAATAGGAGTGCTTTGCCAATCTTTCTAACATTTGGTTAATGAAGGGGAGAGGAAAATGGTATTTTTTGGTTGCACTGTTCAATTTTCTATAGTCTATGCACATTCACCAACCAGTGACGACTCTAGTAGGGATTAGTTCTTTGCTTGCATTTTGGATAACAGTTGTCCCACCTTTCTTAGGAACTACATGTACTGGACTAACCCATTTACTATCAGAGATTGGGTATATGATACCTGCATCTAATAGTTTTAAAATTTCTTTTTTGACTACTTCTTTCATGTTTGGGTTAAGTCTTCTTTGGTGTTCGATTGTGGGTTTACAGTTTTCTTCCATGGGTATCCTATGCATTCAAATCGAAGGGTTGATTCCCTTCAGGTCTTCTATCTTATACCCTATGGCTTTGCTATGGATCCTAAGTTCTCTTAGCACTCTTCTAATTTAGGCAGGCTAGCATTGATTATAACAGGATATTTAGAATTTGAGTCCAGAAATGCATACCTTAGCGAGGAGGGAAGAGGTTTAAGCTCTACCTGTTTGGCATTTTCTTAGAGCTTACCTTTGGTTTGTTCCTCCTTCAACTCCTCCATCTCGGAAGCTTTAGCTAATGGTAGGGGTGGATGAACTACTAACTATTGTGCACAGGCTGCTATTTCTGTATTTTTATCATTCACCATGTGGTTGTGCACAATACATGCTTCAAGAGGATCTTTAGGATATGTCTCATGAAATTCCTTTTCAATTTGTTCGTTAATTGTGTCGACTTTGAAGCATTCATTAGGTTCAAATTTGTGTTTCATTGTGTCGAACAAGTTGAACTCCACTTCTTCTTCTCCTACTTTGAGAGTTAGTCGGCCATTTTTGACATCTATGATAGCTCCGGCAGTTGCCAAGAATAGTCTTCGCAAGATGATAGAAATTTTAACATCTTCTTCCATCTCAAGGACAATAAAATCCACTGGAATGAAAAATTTGCCCACTTTGATCGAAATGTTCTCCAGTATTCCTACAGGATATTTAACAGATCGATCAGCCAATTGCAATTAGATTGTTGTTGGTTTCAGTTCCCTGATCTTCAGCTTTTTGTATATTGATAGAGGCATTAGACTGACGCTTGCTCCAAGATCACAGAGGGCCTTATCTATTTTCTTATCACCAATGAGGCAAGGTATGGAGAAGCTTCCTGGATCTTTCAATTTTGGAGATAGTTTGTTTTGCAGTATGGCATTGCATTCCTCTATTAGAGCTACTGTTCCTGTAACACCCCTATGTTCGGTAATGCGTTCTACTATTCCAGTGACCAGTGTTGCCCGGACAGCTAGGATGCCTAGAACTATACTTCGATATGAGTGAGGAGGCATAAAATAATGAAATACAAGAAAAGAAAATACAAGAAAAACAAAGGAAAAATAATAGCAAAGAAATGTAACCAAGTTAAGCAAGCCGAAAACCCTAGCGATAGGTGACCGCATCGGGAAGTCACGGCGTGGACTGTTGACTAGCCCTGGACCGCAGGGAACCCTGAAAAATATTTTTTAGGAAATAAATAGACCCCTATTGAAGTATAAATATCATTAGAAATATTAAATAAAAATTAAATAATTAGTACAAAGAAAAGTGGGAAATCGAAAAACGGACAAAACCCGGTGTTACCGAAAAATCGGGAATGCAACCCGAACAGGGGCATTGTGGTCATTTGACATCCCGAGTTGTCTTTTGACCTAAATTTCCATTAAAAATAAATAATATTACACTTGGGAAATTTAATGAAAAATTAATTTAGGGGTACCTAATGTAAATAGCAAAAATGGAAAGTTTAATGTGGGAAAATAAAATTTTAGATTAAACTAATAATTTATTTTGAAATAGTGCTCCACTAACTCATTAAAGTGGACCATTTAATCTTCATCTTGGACCAGCAGATTGTCATCTTCCTCATTTCTCAAAATTCAGCCAAAAATGGAGAAGGGAAGAACTCCATTGCCGCATGGTTTTGGAGCTCCATGCAAGGGTGATCCAAGCTTCTTTCTCTCCACTTCCCTTCATTAAAGTTAATCCTCACACCAGGTTTTGGAGAGATTTTGAAGAATTTCCAAAGTGGTAAGTTTGTATTTTTGGGTTATTGCTTCATTAAAGTTAGTAGGAATGTTATGGGTGTTTGATTTATGAAGAAATTTCTGAGTTTTGATGTTGAATGGGAATGTGCACTTTTGGCAGCCATGGAAGCACCTTGAAGGCAGTTTATTTGTACTTGTAAATGGTGAATTAAATGATTGATTAAATGTATATTGTGTAGGAAATTGTTTGGGTGATGTATACTTGGTATATGTAAATGTGAAATGAAATTTAAAGCTTGGAAATTAATGGAATGTGAATGTACCATTGTGGCAGTTTGTTAACTCTTGAGGAATGCTGGAATTCATGCTTGGTTTATGAAATAATGGTGTTGAAATGTGTTGGTTGTTATGGCAGTTTGAGTGTATGTATGGTGGTGTAAAGTGGGACATGTAAATGGGCATGAATTGGTGATTGAATTGTTGTAAATTGAGTTGGACAAATTCTGCACTTGTTGGTGCACATTAAATGTAATTGTAAGCTGCCAAAATGACCTATAATATGTTATAAATTATGTTTAAGTTGTGGTACAACCAGAATTGGTTTGAAGGTTAAGTTTGGTGAGTGTTAAAAGTGATGCTTGATGTGTATGCAAGAATTTGAATAAGGCAGTTTGAGTTTTAGGCCTATAACTTTAAGTGTGTGACTCCAATTGGTATGAGACCAATTGGAGGTGAAACTAGGCACAAAATGTGCCAACTTTCATAAAGAATGCCAAAATTCTGCTTGCAAGGTAGCTTGAAAAATGACCAAATCCGGATTAAGTGCAAGTAAGGCCTGAAAATTGACCAATTGGGCAGCAGTTAGTGTTTAGGCCATAACTCACTCAAAATAGGTCCAATTAACCTGAAATTTTAACCATGAATAGTTAAGACCTATATCTACAAGTCTTATGAAGACACCAAAGTCCAGAAATGACCATAAGCAAGTCAAATAGCTTGCACAAGTTCAGGTCCAAAAACTGGCCGAACCTAAAATGACCCAAAGTGACCTAAAATGACCAATTTTGGTGCAATTTGACCAGCAATAGTAAAATGACCATAACTTGGTCTACATAACTCAGAATGACCTGAAAATTTGCCCCACGTGCAATAAGACATAGATGTACAAGTTTGTAGTTGTAACACCCTCCCAATAGCGATTCCATACATTATACTGTTCTGGTGATCGGTGTCGGTCCGGACAGCTAGAACGTTCGGAAAAATATTTAAACTTAAGTGAGGAACCATAATTAACTCAAATATTAATAAGAAAAATTTAGTAAAAATTTTTGAAATAAAATACAACCAAGTTAAACGAGCCGGTGCCCTAGCGATGGGTAACCAGAGGGAAGTTGCGGTTCTCGCAACGAGGAGCCCTAGACTCAGGGGAAAAATTATAAAATAATTTTTGGGACTCCAGAGAAGGGTTATTGAGGTTCCCATGGCATTAGAATGCCAAGAAAATACCTAGAAAAAGTTTTCAATCGGTACAGACAATTTTGACCCGTTAAGCCAAACGGAGGGCATTTTGGTCATTTCACCTTCAGAGACGATTTTTGGCCGACTTGTCCAGTTAAGATAATAATTATTATGATATAAAATGTGAATAAATATTACTAAAAATTAAATTGAAAATGAGTAGAAAAGAAAAGAAAAAAAAATGAATTAAATGGGAATTTATGATATCACATGATGTCATTAGTGTACCTTCACCCAATTATATGGTGACACATGGCTATAACCCATTTAAAATCAATAAAATGGGCAGAAAATGAGAGAAAAATGCAGCTTTCTTCTTCTTCCCAATTTCCATACGTGAACCTTTCTTCCTCCATTAAAATTCATTTCATTTTCTCTCTTCCAAACCTTGAATTCTCACCACCAAACCTTAAATTCTCTTCATTAAAACTTGTCCACTCATCTTGGGAAGGTGTTTGGCAGCCTAGAAAGTGAAGGAAAGGGAAGTTTAAGCTTGGAAAATTCTGCCCTACAAGAGGTTAGTGCTTACTTATGCTAATATTCCTTTACTTCCATGTTAAGGACTTGAATTTAGTATGAAATTGTAAGTTAAATGGACTAAAACTCATGTGTATGTGTACCATAAATTTTGGCAGCCCTAAGGAAGGAATAGTGATTCAGTGTTTTTGATGGTTTTAATGGACTTAAAATGAATTAGAGATTATGTTTAAGGTGCATATACACATATGTGATGAATGAAAGTGTGTATCTAAGGTGTATGTGTGAAACATAATGGGAAACTAGGGCTTGGGAGTGAAAAATTGGACTTGGCTTATGAAATGATTAATAGACATACTAATGGTCAATTAGTGACCATTTAAGTCAAGTTAATCATAATTTGAAGTAAGCTAATGCATGGTAAACTAAAATGGGAAGGCTGCCTAGAGACAGCAGAATTAAGGCTATGAGTCCAGCCTGTTTGGACTGCCATATCTTTGGCTGTGTAGGTCCAATTGGTGTTTGGCTAATTGGACATGAAACTAGACTTATAATGGCACATTTTTTCTGAAGAAACCATGCCCAAAATACCAAAGCAAGTGGACCAAAAGTTGGCCCCAATCCGGATACCCTGCAACAGCACCTGCAGAAATGACCAAATGAATAGTAACTGTTCATTTGGCCATAACTCACTGTATATATGGTCAATTGACCTGAAATTTTTGCAGCAACAAGTTAAGACATAGACAAACAACTTTCATGAAGAAATCTACCCCAAATTATGACCAGAACCTAACCTAAATTTCAGTCACAGTCACTGTTCAAACCTGCAACTCTGCAGATTTTGATTTGAGCAGTAATGTTTGGATGGCTATAACTCTCTCTAGAAAACTCGGATTTAGGCGATTCTTGAACCGATGGAAACCTAAGGCACAGTAGAACATTTCATATGAAGAAAGTTAGACCAAATTATGAACTTAACGTGGTCAAATTACTGACCAAAGTTGGACCAAAATCTGCCAAAACCCAAAAGTGCAGCATGAACAGTGCACGTGAACAGTAAACTTATTTTGGCCATAACTTGAGCTAAAAAACTCCAAATGGAGTGATTCAAAAAAAGAAATTCAACTAGACAAAATAAGGAACATTTTCTATGAAGGAAGTTTTGTCAAATTCCAACAGTAGATCGACCAATAGAACAGTGCAACTTCGGAGCACCAAAACCGAAAATTGGCAATTTTGCCAAAATGACCTAAGCTTTGAGAAAGTGACCAAAACCAACAAGTTTTAAATGTAAAATGTGGTATATTTGGGGTGTTAAAACCAATACACCCATTTTCTATCAAAAAGTCAACATTTTTGTTGACCAATGAAGTGAATAGTGACACCAAAACTTGCAATTCACAAATTAAAGAATTTAAAAGTTTCAAATGCCCTAGTATACCTAACAAGATTGGTTTGGATAGTTTGGCATGCCAATAGGGTTCAGTTAGCAGTACTGCACATGGCAATATGCCATTCTGTGATTTCATGGCTTTTAGCCATTCTGACTTTGTATTGAGACTTGGCCTTGTGCACGATATTATTCTGACTTGTTAGCCGCTGTAATAATCGGGAGATGCATATGTGACCGATGGTGTGACGGCTCGACGTACTAGGTACCCAGTGCCAGTTTACCCGTTATCCAGTCCAGTCATCTAGTATAGGTTACTTGGGCAACTACATGAATGAAAGTGGACAAAGTAACGAAATGAATGGATATACAAATACAAAACAAACAAAACATCCACATGCAATACATATTTACTTCTTGTTATTTCTTCTATTATATTATTGCACCACTAAGCATTATTGCTTAGCGCGTTGCTTTTGCCATGCGTAGGTACTGGAGATCCCGATCGTGAGCCCGTGAGACCACGCATCGGGTGAGTCCATCCGGTAGTTCTGCTCAGTGTCCGTGTCACCTCAACTTCTGCTGTGCATTGGTAGGACAATAGGTGTCATTTTGACATTTTGTAACTTAAATTTTGATTTTTCTTCATATGTAATTAAACTTGTGTAATGTATATTGATGTTTATGTAAATTATGAAAATTGTACTTGTGAATGGAAAAGTAAATGTTTACTTGTGATTTATATGTGATCATCACATGTGATGGATGATTGAGTACTGGAATTGAAATGTTGTTGAGATCTTAATATTGAGATTTTGTTGATAAATTGAAGTTGGAATTGTTGGAAATTATTTGGAAGTGTTTTTAACAGGTTCCGAAGAACTGTTTTCTCCATTTTTAGCCGGTACTCCACCGGATTTTCTTTAAAATTTTCGGAACCCCAAATAAATAATAATTTTGATGAATGGCTTAAATAAATCATATTTTATAAATTAGCTTCAAAAGCATGACACAAATTAAGTAAGGTATATTAGAGTGTGCCAGTACACCCAGTGGCATTACTTACTCGGGTATACTGTACACGGGTAAGGGGTGTCACATTTAGTGGTATTAGAGCGCGGTTTAGGCGTTTCTGGACCTAGATAGATTGCATATCATGCATTGCATTTGTAAGAGTCGAGGTGACACTAATGCATATCTGTTTGTCTTTGTTAAATAGGATATGGACCCTTCATCTCAGAGGGCAGTTGAGGAGGAAGTGGAGAGTCATGCTCCACCTGCAGCAGCTGAGACTGGGGGCATGAGAGAATCTGCTCCGCCAGCTCAAGCAGAGCCTGCTCAGCCTCCACAGGCCATGTTTCAGCAAATGGCCGATTTCTTTAGACAAATGGCCGGAGTAATGCCAGCACCACCACCACCGCTAGCTCCACAGCAGAAATCACACCTGGAAAGGCTAAGAAAGTTTGGAGCAGTGGACTTCTATGGTAAGAGAGAAGATGATTCTGTTGTAGCCGAAAATTGGTTGAACAGAACAGGCAGAGTTCTAAAACAACTCCACTGCACTCCAGAGCAAAACCTGGAAGCTGCCATGTCTCTGTTACAAGATGATGCATACGAGTGGTGGGACACGGTGTCCAGTGAAGTACAGCAGGAAATAGTAACTTGGGATTTTTTCCTCTCTGAGTTCAAGAAGAAATATGTGGGTAGTGTATACTTGGAAGAGAGAAGAAGAGAATTCATTAACCTGAGGCAGAGACAACTGTCAGTGGCTGAGTATGAGAAGGAATTTGTCCGATTGAGCCGCTATGGAAGGGAGATAGTCCCTAATGAGGCCGAGAGGTGTAAGAGATTTGAAGAGGGATTAAATGACAATATAAAGCTCATGATCACTGCCTTGGGAATCACAGACTTCACCAACTTAGTGGAAGCTGCATTAAAAGTGGAGAAAGTGAGAATAAATGAACAAAATAGGAAAGATAGGCAGCGTAAGAGGGAATTTGGACCAGGACAGTCAAATATACCAACTGATAGTAAGAAGTTTAAGGGTCCTAGTTCACAAGATCAGACACAGGGCCACAGAGGCCAGATGGGAATATCTATAGCTAGTTCCCCGGGCACAATAACAAGGGGATCAACCTTAATGCCTGAATGTATGCATTGTGGTAGAAGACACAGAGGGGAGTGTCGACTGTTAACTGGAGAGTGTTTCAAATGTGGGGCTACGGATCATTTCATAAGAGATTGCCCTCAGAGGAGTGGTTCAATAGCTCCGGTACAAGTTGATGGACCTTCCCCTATGGTTCAAAAGGGTAAAAGATCGGGTAGAGCAGAAACGGCTGATATTTCACAGAAGATTGTTTCTGAGACTGTTGAAAAGCCCAAAGTCAGGGTGGCACCACAAGTATATGCTATGGAAGCTCAGGAAGAGCCAAACCCAGACACTGATGAGGCGATACAAGGAAGTGAAGAAACAAGGAGGTAGCAACTCCCCGATTACTTAAGTCAGGTAAATTTCGAGGACGAAATTTAAATTAGAAGGGAAGAGTTGTAACACCCTTCCAGTAGCGATTCCATACATTATACTGTTCCGGTGACCGGTGTCGGTCCCGACAACTAGAACGTTCGAAAAAATATTTAAACTTAAGTGAGGAACCATAATTAACTCAATATTAATAAGAAAAATTTAGTAAAAATTTTTGAAATAAAATACGACCAAGTTAAACGAGCCGGTGCCCTAGCGATGGGTAACCAGAGGGAAGTTGTGGTTCTCGCAACGAGGAGCCCTAGACTCGGGGGAAAAATTATAAAATAATTTTTGGGACTCCAGAGAAGGGTTATTGAGGTTCCCATGGCATTAGAATGCCAAGAAAATACCTAGAAAAATTTTTCAATCAGTACAGACAATTTTGACCCGTTAAGCCAAACGGAGGGCATTTTGGTCATTTCGCCTTCAGAGACGATTTTTGGCCGACTTGTCCAGTTAAGTAAATAATTATTATGATCTAAAATGTGAATAAATATTACTAAAAATTGAATTGAAAATGAGTAGAAAAGAAAAGAAAAAAAATGAATTAAATGGGAATTTATGACATCACATGATGTCATTAGTGTACCTTCACCCAATTATATGGTGACACATGGCTATAACCCATTTAAAATCAATAAAATGGGCAGAAAATGAGAGAAAAATGCAGCTTTCTTCTTCTTCCCAATTTCCATACGTGAACCTTTCTTCCTCCATTAAAATTCATTTCATTTTCTCTCTTCCAAACCTTGAATTCTCACCACTAAACCTTAAATTCTCTTCATTAAAACTTGTCCACTAATCTTGGGAAGGTATTTGGCAGCCTAGAAAGTGAAGGAAAGGGAAGCTTAAGCTTGGAAAATTCTGCCCTACAAGAGGTTAGTGCTTACTTATGCTAATATTCCTTTACTTCCATGTTAAGGACTTGAATTTAGTATGAAATTGTAAGTTAAATGGACTAAAACTCATGTGTATGTGTACCATAAATTTTGGCAGCCCTAAGGAAGGAACAATGATGGAGTGTTTTTGATGGTTTTAATGGACTTAAAATGAATTAGAGATTATGTTTAAGGTGCATATACACATATGTGATGAATGAAAGTGTGTATCTAAGGTGTATGTGTGAATCATAATGGGAAACTAGGGTTTGGGAGTGAAAAATTGGACTTGGCTTATGAAATGATTAATGGACATACTAATGGTCAATTAGTGACCATTTAAGGCAAGTTAATCATAATTTGAAGTAAGCTAATGCATGGTAAACTAAAATGGGAAGGCTGCCTAGAGACAGCAGAATTAAGGCTGTGAGTCCAGCCTGTTTGGACTGTCATATCTTTGGCTGTGTAGGTCCAATTGGTGTTTGGCCAATTGGACATGAAACTAGACTTATAATGGCACATTTTTGCTGAAGAAACCATGCCCAAAAGACTAAAGCAAGTGGACCAAAAGTTGGCCCCAATCCGGATACCCTGCAACAGCACCTGCAGAAATGACCAAATGAACAGTAACTGTTCATTTGGCCATAACTCACTGTAGATATGTTCAATTGACCTGAAATATTTATAGCAACAAGTTAAGACATAGACAAACAACTTTCATGGAGAAACCTACCCCAAATTATGACCAGAACCTAACCCAAATGGCAGTCACAGTCACTGTTCAAACCTGCAACTCTGCAGATTTTGATTTGAGCAGTAATGTTTGGATGGCTATAACTCTCTCTAGAAAACTCGGATTTAGGCGATTCTTGAACCGATGGAAACGTAAGGCATAGTAGAAAATTTCATATGAAGAAAGTTAGACCAAATTATGAACTTAACTTGGTCAAATTACTGACCAAATTTGGACCAAAATCTGCCAAAACCCAAAAGTGCAGCATGAACAGTGCACGTGAACAGTAAACTTATTTTTGCCATAACTTGAGCTACAAAACTCCAAATGGAGTGATTCAAAAAAAGAAATTCAACTAGACAAAATAAGGAACATTTTCTATGAAGGAAGTTTTGTCAAATTCTAACAGTAGATCGACCAATAGAACAGTGCAACTTCGGAGCACTAAAACCGAAAATTGGCAATTTTGCCAAAATGACCTAAGCTTTGAGAAAGTGACCAAAACCAACAAGTTTTAAATGTAAAATGTGGTATATTTGGGGTGTTAAAACCAATACACCCATTTTCTATCAAAAAGTCAACATTTTTGTTGACCAATGAGGTGAATAGTGACACAAAAACTTGAAATTCACAAATTAAAGAATTTAAAAGTTTCAAATGCCCTAGTATACCTAACAAGATTGGTTTGGATAGTTTGGCATGCCAATAGGGTTCAGTTAGCAGTACTGCACATGGCAATATGCCATTCTGTGATTTCATGGCTTTTAGCCATTCTGACTTTGTATTGAGACTTGGCCTTGTGCCTGATATTATTTACAGCTTGTTAGCTGTTCTGTTGCACACCGGGAGATGCATATGTGACCGATGGTGTGACGGCCTGAGGTACTAGGTACCCAGTGCCAGTTTACCCGTTATCCAGTCCAGTCATCTGGTATAGGTTGTTAGTAGTATGCCCTAGAGCATATCATTTAGTATGTATCTTGTACATATTTTTAATAATAAAAGGCATTTCCACTTTTCCGTTTACATAATATATTTATGTGTAATAGAAAAGGTCCATTGATATTTTGTTAGAAATATTATTCTTAAGTTGTTAAGAATATGAGTGACAATATTTCTAGCACAAAGTATCATAAATAGGTTCACAATCGAGGATACTTCATAATAAGGACATGACTTATCCAGAAAGATTGTATTCATGTTTGTTCCCAAGTTATTTATATGAGATATAAATAAGATGGAATGGTGAGTCT
The DNA here is from genome assembly GCF_030052815.1 of Hevea brasiliensis. Taxonomy (NCBI): domain Eukaryota; kingdom Viridiplantae; phylum Streptophyta; class Magnoliopsida; order Malpighiales; family Euphorbiaceae; genus Hevea; species Hevea brasiliensis. The sequence continues at coordinate 76,441,672 of NC_079497.1, read as the reverse complement.
CATGCCATATAACAAACTTGATAGGCACTTATAAATGATAAGTAGGCCGAACCAGTGACACTTATGACAAGCACATGGAGTTTACTCTTGTCAATGTTTTGTCATAAATCATATCAGTGCATATAATCTTTAGACCTGAGATAGCACAGTTACCTTGTATATAGGTAGTTTGAGTTTGATACTGCTTTCATACTTGTACTATGTATGGGTATATGGGCATGTGTTGGCTCTGCTAGTTATATATGGAGGTAGGTGTTGATCAAGATGGAATCTGTTCCTCTAAGTAAATAGAGTTAAAATCCTATGTTCATTTAATTGTTCTTGATGTTTCAAGTTCTGGCAGACAGATAGATTTATTGAGAAAAGAGTTTACGATGAGAAAAATCTTTTAATCAAGAACTGGAATTAAAAGAGAACATAATATTCATAGCAAATGGAGTTTGACATAAACCATGACTCGGCTTGAGTTGGGATTTTGTATGCAGAGAGATTCTAGTGCATGGTAACATATGATTATAGGTTCATTTAAGGTAAATCTTATTACTAATTGGGTGGCCATGGCATGCTATGCTAGGTGTTAACCATGGTCTATGAGGTTCATAAAATGATTTAGAGAAATCATTTATGGTAAGAAAGAGTTCGATGATATTAAGATCTCATATCATGTCTCATTGCCAATTAGTGATGAGCCTAGTAAGTCACACACATACACAAGTTATCACCTATTTAAATATGATTTAATTAATTAAATAAAGAGTTTAATTGATTAATTAAATAGATTTGGTTTGCAATAAAATTGCAAAGTCCCTAGCATGACTTGAAATCAAATCTAGATTATTGGATGTGTAGTATAAATTAAATTTATATTTAAAGTGTTTAAATATGAATTTAATTGATGAGAAATTAATTAATAGAGATTAATTAATTAATTTATATTTGATATAAATTAATTAGAAGAAGAAAATAATTATTTTGGGTTAAGAACTCAAAATTAAGACACGAGGGCATTTTGGTCATTTTGCAGTGTGACACGTGGCACCATGAGATGGTGACACATGGCATAACACATAAGCTTGCCAAATATTTTTAATCATGTAAGATGATTAAAATCAAGATTAAATATAGGTTTGACACTTGGCATAATGTGATTGGGTCACTTAAACCTAGAGCTAATCAAAAGGTGACATGTGGCTAGGGTTTAATGTGTTAACCTAGCTATTTAAGTGGGGTTATGAAAAGAAAACACAACCAGCAGCCTCTCCTCTCATATGTCACGCCACTTTGAGCCTCTCCAGCTATTTCTCTTCATCTCTCATCAATTCAAAGAGATTAGCCATCAATCTCTTGAATTAAGAACACTAGAAATTGTTTCTAGTGTCCTGTTTACATCTCTAATCTCTTAAAAGGCAGAACTTGAATTTCTAATTAATAGAAAAGGCTTTAGAAGCTGTTCAAGGGCTGCCATAGGTGTTCTTGGTGTGGACAAGCTAGAGGGACAACATCCGTGTCCTCAAGATGAATCTCAAAGGCGCAGACATACGCAAAGCACATCAAGAGGTTAGTGTAATCGTTCTTGATTTAATCTAGGTTCTAAAATTAATCTGATTAATTTTAAATTCTTAAATGGCAAATACAGATCCAAAAGATATTAAATGAGTTTTAATATGTTGTTTATCATTGAAATCAAATAGATAAAAATAAATCTTGCATGGTGCTTGTGACCCTAGGTGAAAATTTTTGAATTAAATGTTATAATCTTGTGTTTTTCACGCCTGCCTCCTTCAATTGGTAACAGAGCCACTATATTTGCCATTTAGATTGTTGATTATATAATTTAATTGTGTGTTTGATCATGAGATCAAGAGATTCATTGCTGGTTGGATCATGAGATGTGGCGTCACACATGGTGAAGCCACCATTGGTGGTGGCAACAATGGTTCCATGGGTGGTTCAAGGTTTGGCTTTTAATTCTGCAATTGTTGTATGATCTAAGGCCTATTCTTTGACTAATTAAAGTGTTTAATTAGTTGTTTTAATCACACAATTAAATTATGATTCAAATCAGAATTTTAAAAATTGTTTGAATGTGATTCAAATCTGAATTTTAAAAGTTGTTTGAATGTGATTCAAATCTGAATTTTTAAAGTTGTTTGAATCATATTTAAATCTGATTTTTTAAAATTGATTCAATAAAATTCAGATCTGATTTTTTAAGAAATATTTGAATGTGATTCAAATCTGATTTTTAAAAAAATGTTTGAATGTGATTCAAATCTGAATTTTTGAAGTTGTTTGAATGTGATTCAAATCTGAATTTTTAAATTTGTTTGAATGAGATTCAAATCTGAATTTTTAAATTTATTTGAATCATATTCAAATCTGGAATTTTAAGTTGAATATGAGATATTCAATTTAATTTAAGAATGTATGTTTTATTTAATTGTTAAATAGTGATATGCATGATGGATGATCATGGACTATAAAAGACCAATGTGATTGGATTTATTTCTTTTATGTTTCTTTGGGATTGTAAATTAATTAATTTATTTTAATTTATTTTGGGCATGTATTATTAAGTTTGTAATATTTTTGGGTTGTAATTTCATTTATTTAAGTTCTTGTAAATTCGCTTGGTATGCCAAGGATTACTATGTAATATTGGATTGCAAGAAGTTCAAGGAGGTCAAGAGCATTGGTGGGACCAGTGAGGAATTCAATATCAAGTGTTGATTATGTACTCCTTCAGCAACTCTTGTAAAATGAATGAATGAAATGCACCTAGGAATGCCCTGATTCAATTCTTGGTGGCTCAATTGAATCCCTTAGAAAGTCCATGATCATACCATATTTATCGCTTATCCATGAATGCATGAGATGTATGGGAATGTATGCAATTATATGATATATGCATGCTAAATGGATAATGTGCAAAGTGAGACCTTAATAGTAATTAGGATGGCTATAAAATCTTCCAAACAAATGATTAAGTTGGAAATGCTATAATTAAAGTAATTATAACATAAGCCCTCCATTGGGGCAATTATTTTAAGAAATTTTAAATAGTTGCAGGAGATGCAATTAATTTAAGAGATTTTCTTAAGAATAATTGTTAAGCATGAGATGTTGTAAATATGTAAATGGTTTGGTGGCCAATATTGGATGTACCTGAGGACATTAAAATTATTTGCATAATTATCGCTCAATGGGATCAACTTAAATATTGCAAGATATGTCAATATTGGATGTAGCTGTGATTTTGAGCATTAGGGTCTAGTAACAGGATTGAACCTCACATGAGATGTGATGGGCAAGGAGTTGCTCACTTATAGTTTATTGTAATTCCAATAATGGATGTACCTGAGGATGATCAATAGAATTATAAGAATTCAATCACCCACTAGAAATCCATCCAACTAGGATTTCCGTTTTCTACTTTGGAAGTGTAGGATTCGCTAAGTTAGTGGGAGGACCAATTTGATTAAAAGATCATAATCATTTTGGTTAATTACATGATACATTTACTAATTAATCGTTATTTTCTGCAGTTAATTTTCTCGATAAAAATGAGCACAAAATAACCACCACCATCCAATATCCTTGCAAGCATACTTGATCACAACAGTTGACAGGACCTAATCTGTCGATTGGCTAAGAAATTTGAAACTTGTCCTGAACCTTGAACATATAGGATATGTTCTATATTCAAATGTTCCTGGTCCCTTACCTCCAGAGGCCACACAAGAGGAACATGATACTTTGGACAAGTGGAAGGAGCATGATATGAGAGCTAAGTGTTACATGCTTGCTTCCATGAGTAATGAGTTACAGAAGCAACATGAGAACATGTAGAGTGCTAGTGAGATCCTCCTTCACCTACAAGAGTTGTATGGTGAGCACAGCAGGAATGCTAGGTATGAGATATCTAAACAGTTATTCCGTATGAGGATGTCTGAGGGAAATAATGTTGGGGATCATGTCCACAAGATGATTCGGCTGATTGAGCAGTTGGAACATCTTGACTTCAACATGGATTTCCAACTACAAACGGATTTGATCCTTCAGTCCCTTCCTGAGTCTTTTGGGAATTTTGTGACAAATTTCCATATGACTAAACAGGAATGCACCTTAGCTGAATTACTCAACATGCTGGTTATTGCCCAAAAGAATATGCCAGGCAATAAAGAAAAAGAGGTAGCTTTGGTTGCATCTTCTTCTGCTGGAAAGTCCAACAAGAAGAAAGGCAATAAGAAAAAGAAACCTCAGATTCCTGGTCCTTCCAAGAAAATAGCTAAATAGAAAAGTAAGACTAAAGCTGATGGAGGCAAAGGAAAGTGTTTCCACTGCCAACAGGAAAGTGTTTCCATTGCCAGTAAGAAAGTGTTTCCACTAGCCAGAGTGTAGCAATCTAAATGAAAGCAATGCCATGGTGAAAACCAACTCAAGTTCAAAATATACTTGGCACTTAAGGTTAGGTCATGTTGCAGAAGATAGGATTGCAAAATTGGAGAAAATGGGGATTCTATCCTCATTGGGCTCTGAGCCTACTCCAACTTGTGGATCTTGCCTTCAGGGCAAAATGACTAGATCACCCTTTGTTGGACAAGGGCTAAGAGCTGAAAATATTTTGGAGCTAATACATAGTGATGTATGTGGTCCATTTAAAGAAATGGCTAGAAGGGGTTTTCATTATTTTATTACCTTTACTGATGATAAATCAAGGTTTGGGTATTTGTATTTGATGAAATACAAACATGAATCCTTTGAAAAGTTCAAAGAATTTAAATCTGAAGTAGAAAATCAAACAAGAAAAAAATATTAAAGCTCTTCAATCAGATCGTGGAGGTGAATATTTGAGTACTGAATTTGATGAATACTTGAGAGAGCATGGCATTGTTTCTCAGCTGACTCCTCCAGGAACGCCACAGCTGAATGGTGTATCTGAAAGGAGAAATCGTACCCTATTGGATATGGTACGTAGTATGATGAGCTATACTGATATGCCAATCTCCTTTTGGGGATTTGCATTAGAATCAGCTTTATATATTCTGAATAGGATTCCATCAAAATCAGTTTCTTCCACACCTTATGAGATATGGCATGGAAGAAAACCAAGTCTTAAGCATGTTAAGATTTGGGGTTGTCCAGCTTATATCAAAAAGCTGAACACTGATAAATTGGAGACCAGATCAGAAAGAGGTCAATTTGTTGGATATCCAAAAGATAGTTTTGGATATTATTTTTATTTGCCTACTTCACAAAAGGTTGTGATAAGTAGAGATGCCACATTTCTTAAACAACAGTTTGTTCAAGAAGGAGGCAAAGGAAAGCAAATAGAGTTAGAATTGGAGAATTCTGACCAACCAACAGATCAGATGGATATAGATCCATCTACTCAACCTATACCCATTGATGAAACATCTACAGCTGTTCCTCGTAGAACAACCAGGGTATCTCACCCACCAGTGAGATATGGTTTTCTTCATGAAGAAGAACAAGAGTTGTCTACTCATGAAGAAGTAGATCATGGAGATGATCCACTTACCTATGAAGAAGCTATATCAGATATAGACTCTTCAAAATGGATTGATGCTATGAAATCCGAGATTGATTCCATGTATAAGAATCAAGTTTGGGATCTTGTTGACCCACCTAAAGGTATTGTACCTATAGGGAACAAATGGGTTTTCAAGAAGAAAATTGGTTCTGATGGAAAGGTAGAGACCTATAAGGCAAGGCTAGTAGCGAAAGGGTTTCGCCAAAGGCAAGGAATAGACTATGAGGAGACTTTCTCGCCTGTTGCCATGCTTAAATCAATTAGGATTTTATTAGCAATAGCTGCATACTATGATTATGAGATTTGGCGATGGATGTCAAAATGCCTTTTCTCAATGGATACATTGAAGAAAACATTTTCATGGAACAACCTAAGGGATTTGAATCCCAAGATGGTTCCAAGGTATGCAAGCTAAAGCGATCCATTTATGGGTTGAAACAAGCTTCGAGGAGTTGGAACATCCGTTTTGATGAAGCCATTAAATCTTTTGGTTTTATCAAAAATGAGGATGAGCCATGTGTATATAAGAAGGTTAGTGACAGTGCTATCACTTTCCTTGTCTTATATGTGGATGACATACTGTTGATGGGTAATGACATACTATAAAGGTATGGTTGTCAAATACATTCTCCATGAAAGACTTAGGGGAGGCAACCTATATTCTTGGAATTCGCATCTATAGAGATAGAGCGAAAAGAATAATTGGTTTATCCCAAAGTCTATACTTGGAAAAGGTGTTAAAGAGGTTTAACATGCTTGATTCCAAGAGAGGATTGTTACCAGTGAGACATGGTATCCACCTTTCTAAAGAGATGTCTCCAAAGACACCTGAAGAAAGAGATAAGATGGCCAGGATTCCATATGCTTCGGCTATTGGAAGTTTAATGTATGCAATGTTGTGTACTAGGCGATATCGCATATGTCGTTAGTTTGACTAGCAGGTATCAATCCAATCCAGGTTTGGAACACTGGATAGCTGTCAAGAATATCCTTAAATACTTGAGAAGAACTAAGGATTTATTCTTGATTTATGGAGGTGGAGACTTGCAATTGGATGGTTATACTGATTCTGATTTCCAATCAGATATCGATGATAGAAAGTCTACCTCTGGATATGTGTTCATTTGTAATGGAGGTGCGATGGTTGGAAGAGTTCCAAACAGAGCACGATCGCAGATTCCACTCATCGAGGTCGAGTATATTGTCGCATCGATGTCGCAAAAGAAGTCATTTGGATAAAGAAGTTCGTGATGTAACTTACAGTAGTTCCTTCCATTGAGTCAGCAGTTCCACTACACCGTGACAATAATGGAGCAGTCATACAGGCTAAGGAACCAAGGTCTCACCAGAAATCCAAACACATAGAAAGGCGCTACCACATTATCAGAGAAATAGTTGGGCGAGGCGATGTAGCCATGCAGAAAATAGCATCAGCTGAAAATCCAACTGATCCATTCACTAAGCCTATGTCACAGACTCAGTTAGACCGACATCTTGAGAAGATAGGTCTAAGATATTGTAATGAATGGCTCTAGTGCTAGTGGGAGATTGTTAGTAGTATGCCCTAGAGCATATCATTTAGTATGTATCTTGTACATATTTTTAATAATAAAAGGCATTTCCACTTTTCCGTTTACATAATATATTTATGTGTAATAGAAAAGGTCCATTGATATTTTGTTAGAAATATTATTCTTAAGTTGTTAAGAATATGAGTGACAATATTTCTAGCACAAAGTATCATAAATAGGTTCACAATCGAGGATACTTCATAATAAGGACATGACTTATCCAGAAAGATTGTATTCATGTTTGTTCCCAAGTTATTTATATGAGATATAAATAAGATGGAATGGTGAGTCTCATGCCATATAACAAACTTGATAGGCACTTATAAATTATAATTAGGCCGAACCAGTTACACTTATGACTAGAACATGGATTTTACTATTGTAAATGTTTTGTCATTAATAATATCGATGCATATAATCTTTAGACTGAGATAGCACGCTTATCTTGTATATAGGTAGTTTGAGTTTGATAACGCTTTCATACTTGTACTATGTATGGGTATATGGGCATGTGTTGGCTCTCGCTAGTTATATATGGAGGTAGGTGTTGATCAAGATGGAATCTGCCTCTAAGTAAATAGAGTTAAAATCCTATGTTCATTTAATTGTTCTTGATGTTTCAAGTTCTGCCAGACAGATAGATTTATTCGTAAAAGAGTTTCGATGAGAAAAATCTTTTAATCAAGAACTGGAATTAAAAGAGAACATAATATTCATAGCAAATGGAGTTTGACATAAACCATGACTCAAATTGAGTTGGGATTTTGTAATAGAGAGATTCTAGTGCATGGTAACATATGATTATAGGTTCATTTAAGGTAAATCGTATTACTAATTGGGTGGCCATGGCATGCTATGCTAGGTGTTAACCATGGTCTATGAGGTTCATAAAATGATTTAGAGAAATCATTTATGGTAAGAAAGAGTTCGATGATATTAAGAGTTGATATCATGTCTCATTGCCAATTAGTGATGAGCCTAGTAAGTCACACACATACACAAGTTATCACCTATTTAAATATGATTTAATTAATTAATTAAAGAGTTTAATTGATTAATTAAATAGATTTGGTTTGCAATAAAATTGCAAAGTCCCTAGCATGACTTGAAACCAAATCTAGATTATTGGATGTGTAGTATAAATTAAATTTATATTTAAAGTGTTTAAATATGAATTTAATTGATGAGAAATTAATTAATAGAGATTAATTAATTAATTTATATTTGATATAAATTAATTAGAAGAAGAAAATAATTATTTTGGGTTAAGAACTCAAAATTAAGACACGAGGCATTTTGGTCATTTTACATTGTGACACGTGGCACTATGAGATGGTGACACATGGCATAACACATAAGCTTGCAAATATTTTTAATCATGTAAGATGATTAAAATCAAGATTAAATATAGGTTTGACACTTGGCACAATGTGATTGGGTCACTTAAACCTAGAGCTAATCAAAAGGTGACATGTGGCTAGGGTTTAATGTGTTAACCTAGCTATTTAAGTGGGGTTATGAAAAGAAAACACAACCAGCAGCCTCTCCTCTCATATGTCACGCCACTTTGAGCCTCTCCAGCTATTTCTCTTCATCTCTCATCAATTCAAAGAGATTAGCCATCAATCTCTTGAATTAAGAACACTAGAAATTGTTTCTAGTGTCCTGTTTACATCTCTAATCTCTTAAAAGGCAGAACTTGAATTTCTAATTAATAGAAAAGGCTTTAGAAGCTGTTCAAGGGCTGCCATAGGTGTTCTTGGTGTGGACAAGCTAGAGGGACAACATCTGGTGTCCTGAAGATGAATCTCAAAGGCGCAGACACGCTGCAGCACATCAAGAGGTTAGTGTAATCGTTCTTGATTTAATCTAGGGTTCTAAAATTAATCTGATTAATTTTAAAATCTTAAATGGCAAATACAGATCCAAAAACATATTAAAAGAGTTTTAATATGTTGTTTATCATTGAAATCAAATAGATAAAAATAAATCTTGCATGGTGCTTGTGACCCTAGGTGAAAATTTTTGAATTCAATGGTATAATCTTGTGTTTTTCACGCTTCCGTTCCTTCATAGGTTACTTGGGCAACTACATGAATGAAAGTGGACAAAGTAACGAAATGAATGGATATACAAATACAAAACAAACAAAACATCCACATGCAATACATATTTACTTCTTGTTATTTCTTCTATTATATTATTGCACCACTAAGCATTATTGCTTAGCGCGTTGCTTTTGCCACGCGTAGGTACTGGAGATCCCGATCGTGAGCCCGTGAGACCATGCATCGGGTGAGTCCATCCGGCAGTTCTGCTCAGTGTCCGTGTCACCTCAACTTCTGCTGTGCATTGGTAGGACAATAGGTGTCATTTTGACATTTTGTAACTTAAATTTTGATTTTTCTTCATATGTAATTAAACTTTTGTAATGTATATTGATGTTTATGTAAATTATGAAAATTGTACTTGTGAATGGAAAAGTAAATGTTTACTTGTGATTTATATGTGATCATCACATGTGATGGATGATTGAGCACTGGAATTGAAATGTTGTTGAGATCTTAATATTGAGATTTTGTTGATAAATTGAAGTTGGAATTGTTGGAAATTATTTGGAAGTGTTTTTAACAGGTTCCGAAGAACTATTTTCTCCATTTTTAGCCGGTACTCCGCCAGATTTTCTTTAAAATTTTCGGAACCCCAAATAAATAATAATTTTGATAAATGGCTTAAATAATTCATATTTTATAAATTAGCTTCAAAAGCATGACACAAATTAAGTAAGGTATATTAGAGTGTGCCAGTACACCGGGTGGCATTACTTACTCGGGTATACTGTACACGGGTAAGGGGTGTCACAGTAGTTTTGACCGAAACCCGAAAACCGAGGGAACTAGGTCGTCTGGCTAGGTCAAACTAGTATCCCGGAATCCAGCAAATTGCAAGAAAATGCAAAATACATAGAAATGAATTTGGTAACATGTACCAACCCTAAAAGACTATCAAATGTGACATATTAGTAACGTTCAAACCTAATTTACCTAAAACGCATCGAGGGTCGATATATTAAGTTGATTAAGCAAAAAAATAGCATTCAGTGAATTATTTATCAAACATTATCGTTATAGACAGTTTAATTAAGTACTGAAACACTTCAAATTGTGTTTCTCAGTTAGCAAAGACTCAGGGAAAGGGAAGGAAACACTGAGTCAAGACCAAGAGACAGATATCAGAGGTTTGTGCACAACTAGTTTTTAACTGATTTTGTTTGAATATTTCATATGATTAGATGACATACTTTTCTTATGTATTATGTTTAACAAGCATTGGATTTAATTCAAAGATTATTAAAAATTATTATAGTATGTATGAATTTTGCTTTGTGAAATGGTATTTCCACAAGTATTAAGCATTCTATGGATTGAATAAATTATGTTTTGGAAAATTGTGATAGAACATGTTTTGAATAGCGATGGTAATTTTCATGGAAAATGCAAGTTTATGATTTGAATTGTGATGAGCATAAAAATTATTGGATATTGGAATTGAATTTGAATCGAATTATATTGTGATTTATGCTCACTAAAAGGATTGTGATATTGTTTTATATCTCACTATAGATGCTTGACTAGGTTATTACCCGTCTCTCTCATTTGTTGAGAAGACAATAGAGTTAGTTGTGTTTTGATTACCATGGTACGTGCACAGGCTTAGATTTTTCTCTGGTTTGAGGTTAGATCTAAGTTTATTTTATTGTTATGGCCCTTGCGGAAGATTCATTATTGTGATGGTACTGTGCACGATGATTCGACCTCCCCGACCATAGGGAGTTAGAATCTGATTCGACCTCCCCGACCATAGGGAGTTAGAATCTGATTCGACCTCCCCGACCATAGGGAGTTAGAATCACATCGAATATGGCCCTTTCAGATTAATCTTGCATAGTTAGTGAGATAAAGAATGGCTTTTGAGATAAAAAATGATTTTTGAGATACAGCATGATTTTTGAGATACAGAATGGCTTTTGAATGGTAAAGAATTGTGATTTCAATTATGATTTATGTATAATTGATTTTGTTGGAATTACCTAAATGGTTAGTTATGATTTGATAAATTGAATTTCATGATCGAAGTCATTTTATACAAATAATTTACATTATTGGCAATAAATATTTTGAGTTTTAGAATTTGATGAGTATTTAGATTTCCAAATTATTTACTGTAAATTTTGTCAATGTATATTGTACTATGTTTTAAATTATAGTTGTGCACCACTGAGTTCACCACTCAGCGATAGCTTTGTATGCTGTCGCAGGTAAAAAGAGCATAGAGCAGTGAGTAAGTTTCTTTGAAGACACTTTGAGATCAGCTCCAGGTATATTATAGTTATACCCATGTACATAGTTTTTGATGTATGCATGTAATAATATGTATGTAAATTATTTGAGCAGTTGTATAAAAACTCTTGTAAAATATTTTGGTATGTAATTAAATGTAAATTATTGTAAATGTAAGTTTGGGATTTCATTTATCTGAATAGTTTTGTAATATTAATTTTGAGTCTTGTAATCAATGAAATGTTTCTTTTATGAGGAGATTGATTTGATTATTGAGATTTGAATTATAAGTGCAAATGAAGTTATTGAAGTTGTATTTGAGAAAACATATTGGGAGCATTTTCTTTTGCAGGATTGAAGAACTGTTTTCTCAAAATATAGCCGGCACTTTGCCGAAATTTTAAAAAAAATTTATAACACCAGATTTTAATCGATGATTTAAATTTCACAAAAATTGTTTTTAAAATCCCTTGTAGTATATCTAATGGGTTATCAGTAGGCGAAGTACGGTAATTCATTAGGTTTACTACGGGATCATGTTACATCTTACGGGGGAGTAGGGTGTGACAGTTCCATAGTCTTCTAGCTTTCTCTTCTTTGACAGAATTTTCTTAAGAAATTTGGAATAGGATGGCATCTGAGAAAGTGCTTCAGTGAAGGGGATGTTGATGTAAAGTTTCTGTAAAACTTCTAAAAACTTCCCAAACTGCTTGTCCAATTTGGCTTTCTGAAATCTCTGAGAAAAAGGTAAGGGAGGCTGGTATGGTTTTGGTAATTTTTTTGTCTTCCTTGCTTCCTCTTCCTGATCTTTCTTAGCTTCTTCCTCCTTTTTCTCAGCTTGGTTTTTATATTTTTCTATGGTTTCCTCTGTTAGTTCTACCTCTGGTTGTACTAGAGTTCTCCCACTCCTTAGTGCAACTGCCTTACAATGTTCCCTTGGATTCATTTCTGATTGGCTAGGTAGTTTGCCAATAGCCTTACTTGAAGAGCTTGCATGCTGAGGATCTAATTCTTTAGCATCTTGTTGTGAGTAGCAAGTTGGTCCACTCTGGAAGTCAGCTATTTAATCAATTCAATTTGTTGTTGTTGAGCTACTAGGAACCCTTCCATCATGGTTTCCATTAGCCATTTTTGGTTCAGGTTGTTAGTGCTGGAGAGGTAGTGGTGGTTGTGTAAAGTTTTGACCTCTGTTCTGAAATCCAAGGGGTGCTAGTGGTTTGTACCCTTATTGCTTGTTTATTGGCTGGTTCTGCTGATTAGACCATGAGAAATTTGGGTGGTTCCTCCATCCACGGTTGTAAGTATTTGAATACTGATTGTTTGACTGCCTCTGGTTGAAGTTTCCTCTATTATTCACATAGTTCATATGTTCTGAGGAGCGTTCATTGAAATTGCTATATTCTGAACTCACGTATCCTCCTCCATAGCTATCTTTAGGTTGACTATTTATACCTACTGTGTTAGCTTGCATCTTTTCGAGTTTTCTTGTGAGCTGATCAAATTGAGCATTTATCATGCTTAGGGCGTCTACTTCTAGTACCCCTGCAATCAACTGTGCTCCTTGTAGAGGGTAGTAAACCATTATAGAAGTTTTGTACTAATAGCTAATCTTCTATACCATAGTGTGGACATTCTCTTTGTAGGTCTTTAAATATATCCCATGCATCATAGAGTGATTCTCCCTCCTTTTGTCTGAAGGTGTTGAGCTCAAGCCTTAGTTTTCCAGTCTTTGTGGGTGGAAAATACCTTGCTAGAAAAGCTTGAGAGAGATTCTCCCAAGTAGTGAATGTTCCAGCTGGTTAAGAAAGTAACCACTTTCTTGCTTTGTCCCGGAGGGAGAATGGGAATGCTCTGAGTCTTATTGCTGTTAGTAGTATGCCCTAGAGCATATCATTTAGTATGTATCTTGTACATGTTTTTATTAATAAAAGGTATTTTCACTTTTCCGTTTACATAATATATTTATGTGTAATAGAAAAGGTCCATTGATATTTTGTTAGAAATTATATTCTTAAGTTGTTAAGAATATGAGTGACAATATTTCTAGTGAAAAGTATCATAAATAGGTTCACAATCGAGGATACTTCACAATAAGGACATGACTTATCCAGAAAGATTGTGTTCATGTTTGTTCCCAAGTTATTTATATGAGACATAAATAAGATGGAATGGTGAGTCTCATGCCATATGACAAATATGATAGGCACTTATACATGATAAGTAGGTCGAACCAGTGACACTTATGACAAGCACATGGAGTTTATTCTTGTCAATGTATTGTCATAAATCATATCAGTGCATATAATCTTTAGACTTGAGATAGCACAGTTATCTTATATATAGGTGGTTTGAGTTTGATACTGCTTTCATACTTGTACTGTGTATGGGTATACGGGCATGTGTTAGCTCCTACTAGTTATATATAGAAATAGGTGTTGATCAAGATGGAATCTATTCCTCTAAGTAAATAGGGATAAAATCCTATGTTCATTTAATTGTTCTTGATCTTTCAAGTTCCTGGCCAGGACAGATAGATTTAATCAAAAAAGAGTTTTTGATGAGAAAAACTTTTAATCAAGTACTGGAATTAAAAGAGAACATAATATTCATAGCAAATGGGGTTTGACATAAACATGACTCCAGCTTGAGTTGGGATTTTGTAACAGGGAGATTCTAGTCCATGGTAACATATGATTATAGGTTCATTTAAGGTAAACCTTATTACTGATTGGGTGGCCATGCCATGCTATACTAGGTGTTAACCATAGTCTATGAGGTGCATAAAATGGTTTAGAGAAATCATTTATGGTAAGAAAGAGTTCTGATGATATTAAGAGTTGATATCATATCTCATTGCCAATTAGTGATGAGCCTAGTAAGTCACACACATACACAAGTAATCACCAAATTAAATATGATTTAATTAATTAATTAAAGAGTTTAATTGATTAATTAAATAGGTTAGGTTTGCAATTCGATTGCAAAGTCCCTAGCATAACTTGAAACCAAATCTAGATTATTGGATGTATAGTATAAGCTAAATTTATATTTAAAGTGTTTAAATATGAATTTAATTAATGAGAAATTAATTAATAAATATTAATTAATTGATTTATATTTGATATAAATTGATTAGAAAAAGAGAAATAATTATTTTGGGTTGAGAACTCAAAATTAAGACACAGGGGCATTTTAGTCATTTCACATGGTGACATGTGGCACCATGAGATGGTGACACATGGCACTACACATAAGCTTGCCAAATGTCTTTTAAACATGTAAGATGATTAAAATTAAGATTAAATATAGGTTTGACACTTGGCACAATGTGATTGGGTCAATTAAACCTAGAGCCAATCAGAAGGTGACATGTGGCAAGGGTTTTAAGTGGTGACCTAGCTATATAAGTGTAAGAATGAAAGAACAAAACACAACCAGCTGCTGCCTCCCTATGTGCCGCCACCCTTGAGGCTTCCATTCTCTCTTCTTCTTCATCTCTCATCAATTCCAAGAGATTAGCAAATAATCTCTTGAATTAAAAGTACTAGAAATTGTTTCTATTGTCCTATTTACATCTTTAATCTCTTAAAAGGAAAAGCTTGATTTTTTAATTAATAGAAAAAGCTTTAGAAGATGTTCAAGGGCTGCCATAGGTGATCTTGGTGTGGACAAGCTAGAGGGACAACATCTGGTGTCCTAAAGACGCATCCCAAAGGTGCCAAACACACTACAGTGCATCAAGAGGTTAGTGCACTTGTTCTTGATCTAATCTAGGATTCTAAAATTAAATATAAAATCTTAAATGGCAAATATAGATCCAAAGACATATTAAAAGAGTTTTAATATGCTGTTTTTTATTGAAATAAAATAGATAAAAATAAATCTTGCATGATGCATGTGACCCTAGGTGAAAATTTTTGAATTCAATGATATAAACTTATGTTTTTCATGCTTCTGCTCCTTCAATTGGTATCAGAGCCACTATATTTGCCATTTAGATTCTTGATTATATGATTTAATTGTGTGGTTTGATCATGACATGATAGATCCATTGCTGGTTGTAATGGTAAAGGTGGCGGCTTGATGAAGACTCCATATGTGCACATGGTTTGAGCTCTTCTTATGGTGCGCATGGTTTGGGTAATGTTTGTGCAATTGTTGTATGATCTAGTGCTCATAATTATGTCTATTTTATGTCTAATTAAATTGTTTATTTACAGTTTTAAATCACATAATTAAATTTTGATTCAAATCAGAATTTTAAAAGTTGTTTGAATGTGATTCAAATATGAATTTTTAAAGTTGTTTGAATGTGATTTAATTCTGAATTTTAAAAGTTGTTTGAATATGATTCAAATCTGAATTTTTAAAGTTGTTTGAATGTGATTCAAATCTGATTTTTTTTTTTAAGTTGTTTGAGTGTGATTCAAATCTGAATTTTTAAATTTGTTTGAATGTGATTCAAATATTAATTTTTAAATTTGTTTGAATATGATTCAAATCTGAATTTTTAAATTTGTTTGAATCATATTCAAATCTGGATTTTTAAGTTGAATATGAGATATTCAATTTAATTTAGGTATGTATGTAACACCCTCATTGTAGCAATTACGTACATTCTACTATTCCGGTGACCGGTGTCGGTCCGGACAGCTAGAACGTCCGGAAAAATATTTAAACTAAAGTCAGGAACCATAATTAACTCAAATATTAATAAGAAAAATTTAGGAAAAATTTTTGAAATAAAATACAACCAAGTTAAACGAGCCGGTGCCCAAGCGATCGATAACCAGAGTGAAGTTGCGGTTCTCGCAACGAGGAGCCCTAGACCCGGGGAAAAATTCATAAAATAATTTTTGAGACACCAGAGAAGGGTCATTGAGGTTCCTATGGCATTAGAATGCCAAGAAAAAATTTAGAAAAATTTTTCAATCAGTACAGACAATTTTGACCCGTTAAGCCAAACGGAGGGCATTTTGGTCATTTCGCCTTCAGAGGTGATTTTTTGCCGACTTGTCCAGTTGAGTAAATAATTATTATGACATAAAATATGAATTAATATTGATGAAAAATTAATTTGAAGCTAGTAGAAAAGAAAAGAAAAGAAAAATACAAGAAAATGCCCATTTATGACTTGGCTTAGGAAATTGTTAGAGAACATTTTAATGGTCAATTAGTGACCATTTTAGGTAAGTTGACCACAATTTGGACTGAAATATAGCATGGCAAAGTGAATGTGTAGGCTGCCTAGGGACAGCAGCAGAGTGGCTGAGATTCCAGCCCACTTGGACAGCCATAACTTTGGCTGTGTAGGTCCAATTGGACATGAAACTAGGCTTATAATGGCACATTTTTTCTGAAGAAACCATGCCCAAAAGACCAAAGCAAGAGGACCAAAAGTTGGCCCCAATCCGGATACCCTGCACAAGACTGCAGAAATGACCAAATGAATAGTAACTGTTCATTTGGCCATAACTCACTGTAGATATGGTCAATTGACCTGAAATGTTTACAGCAACAAGTTAAGACATAGACAAACAACTTTCATGAAGAAACCTACCCCAAATTATGGCTAGAACCTAACCCAAATGGCAGTCACGATCCTTTGCTCATGTTATCAGTAGATTTGGTAATTCTGCAGTTTTGGCAATCCGGCCAGCTATGGTTTTTGGACCATATCTGGAGCTACAAGACTCCAAATGGAGTGATTCAAAAAAGGAAATTCAACTAGACAAAATAAGGAACAACTTTCATGTTTACCATTTCCTCAAATTCCCACTGCAACAGGGCTTAATGGAATAGTAAAGTTAGGCTTCAAAAACTGAAAATTCTGCCCTTTTGGTTTTAAGCATAGAAATGGTAATGGCAATCAATTCCAACAAGTTTTAAATACAAAATGTGGTATGTTTGGGGTGTTAAAACCAATACACATATTTTCTATCTAAAAGTCAATATTTTTGTTGACCAATGAGGTGAATAGTGGCACAAAAACTTGAAATTCAAAATTTGAAATTAGAAATGCATCTAGGGGACTTTAAATTTCAATTGGCAATTAATAC
This sequence comes from Hevea brasiliensis, assembly GCF_030052815.1. Classification (NCBI taxonomy): domain Eukaryota; kingdom Viridiplantae; phylum Streptophyta; class Magnoliopsida; order Malpighiales; family Euphorbiaceae; genus Hevea; species Hevea brasiliensis. Next base: position 76,424,148 of record NC_079497.1, on the reverse strand, counting down.
TAGCAAATGTAAAACTCAAAATGTGGGATCTTGGTGTAATTAGAATTAACATATCCCTTAAGTATGAAAAAGTCAACATTTTGGTTGACTAGTAAGACCTAGAACCAATTCTAAGCTTAAATGCTTAGAATTGTATGACAAATGTGGACTATGTATCTTAGTCAAAATTGTTAAAAGGAAATTAAGACCATAAATTTGAAATCCATGAAATATTTATGGATTACTTGAAACATGAAAAAAATAAGTGACCAAATTGATGTGAATAAATAGTTAGGGCTTATATTCCCATCACAAATGGAATTCATAAAATATTAATATTTCAACTTGAAATATAAAATTGTGACTACATAAGTAGATTCTTAAATGTATAAATGAGAAAGGAAATTGTTTTGAATACAATGGTACATGTGAACCATTGTTTAGAATTGTGATCAATATGAATAACATAATGAAAGAATAAATGAACTATATTAATGTATGAATGAGACATTAGTTCTCATTATTATAGAAAAGAGAAGTATTTTGAGTACAATGGTATAAAAGGATAATTGATGTGAATTGTGATAATATAAATGATCAAATGAATGTATGAATTATAATTGAAATTTCTCATGAAATAATGAATTCATAAAACACAATATATTAATATTTAATGATATTATGTGCCCTTGTATTGCCTAGACACGTGTGTCAGATTGGATAGATTGGCATGCCAATAGGGTATTGTTTTAGCAAGATCGCGAAAGGCTTTATGCCTGTATTCATGGCTTTATGCCCGTATTCATGGCTTTATGCCAACATTCATGGCTTTTATGCCCGATTATGTGTTATCATGGCTTTTTAGCCATACTGACTGCATACGTGGTTGACGTTCTGCGTCCCATGGTATGACGGCCCGAGGCACCGCGGTGTCCAGTGCCAACGACCCGTTATCCAGTTTAGTCAGCCTGTCGTAGGTTACTTGGGCAGTGTAATTTATTGAGATAAGTTAAGAATATTAGCAATTAAAAATATTAGAAATTAAATAAAATAAATGAGTAAGATGACCTAAAATAAATTAGGATAGTTATTTATGAGAAAGAATCGAAATGAACTGGACAGATATCAAAATTTACTTATTATGAAATAATCTGAGACAACCTAGCAAGTATAGAGAAAATGCTAAAAGATTAGCAAAGAAAATTATAACATAAATAAATATTGCAAATGTGCTTATATAACAATATAAGCATAAATTTATTATTTTCAAATCATTTTTCTTTGTACATTATTACTGTACATTGGCAAATAAACACTTTCAAAGAAGACTAAATTAGGATATAACACATTAAATTTTAGAAACCGCATGTGAAGTATAAATAAATCTTGATTATTTGAATTATGTTTTATCTTTATTGGTATATTATTTCCTTGTTATATTATTGCACCACTAAGCAGCAATGCTTAGCACGATGGAATTGTTTCCTTCGCGCAGGTACTGAAGCTAGAATCCAATGGACGTTTGACTGGGAATTTTGGGAGTTTTGATCTGCGGAAGTATCTGAAGTATTCAAGGTTGTCACCTCCTCAGCAATGCATGTAGATAGGGCCCATATAGATCTTATTTTGTATTTTGTATAAAATGCTAGATATTGTATTATGATGTAAATTATGAAATTTTGTAATTATTTTGTAAATTATGTAAATTAAGGAAATTTGAAAATTTTGCTTATGTAATTTGAGAATGTTTACATATGAATTGAGTATGCATGGAAATGATTATGAAATTGAAATGTATGAATGAGATTTGAAATATGAGAAAATTATGAGAATGATTGATGAGATAATTATGATTAGCATGGATAAGACTTTATTCTGAAAATATTGTTGAAACTTTCAAACAGGTAAATAGTAAAACACGTCAACTGGTAATAAAATAGGGGAAACTCCGCTGGTTTCTCCGTCGAAAAATAATTAATATTAAAATATAACGAGATCAAAATATGAAAGGAATAAAGTAAGATAAGATAGGGTGCTCCGGCACCGAATGCAGCACACTTTGCTCGGCTACACTGTAGTCGGGTGAGGGGTGTTACAATGTATTTTTTATTTAATTATTAAATAGTATCATGGACTATAAAAGACCAATGTGATTGGATTTATTTCTTTTATGTTTCTTTGGGTTGTAAATTAATTAATTAATTTTAATTTATTTTGGCCATGTATTATTAAGGTTGTAATACTTTTTCGGTTGTAATTTCATTTATTTAGTTCTTGTAATTCACCTTGGTATGCCAAGAATTACTATGTAATTGGATTGCAAGAAGAACAAGGAGGTCAAGAGCATTGGTGAGACCAGTGGGAGGAATTCAATATCAAGTGTTGATTATGTACTCCTTCAGCATCTCTTGTAATATGAATGAATGAAATGCACCCAGGAATGCCCTGATTCAATTCTAATATGAATGAATGAAATGCACCCAGGAATGCCCTGATTCAATTCTTGGTGGCTCAGAATTGAATCCCTTAGAAAGTCCATGATCATACCATATTTACTGTTTATCCATGAATGCATGAGATGTATGGGAATGTATGCAAGTATATGATATATACATGCTAAATGGATAATATGCAAAGTGAGACCTTAATAGTAATTAGGAATACCATAAAATCTTCCAAACAAATGATTATGTTATAAATGATATAATTAAAGTAATTATAACATGGGCCCTGCATTGAGGCAATTATTTTAAGAAATTTTAAATACTTGCATAAGATGCAATTAATTTAAGAGATTTTCTTAAGAATAATTGTTAAGCATGAGATGTTGCAAATATGTAAATGGTTTGGGGGCTAATATTGGATGTACCTGATGACATTAAAATTATTTGCATAATTACTGGCTCAATGGGATCAACTTAACTGATGCAAGATAAGTCAATAATGGATGTACCTGAGATTTTGAGCATTAGGGGCTAGGCAAAGGATTGAACCTCACATGAGATGTGATGGGCAAGGAGTTGCTCACTTATAGTTTATTGTAATTCCAATAATGGATGTACCTAAGGATAATCAATAGAATTATAAGAATTCAATCACCCACTAGAAATCCATCCAACTAGGATTTCCATTTTCTACTGTGGAAGTGTAGGATTCGCTAAGTTAGTGGGAGGACCAATTTGATTAAAAGACCATAATCATTTTAGTTAAATATATGATATATTTACTAATTAATCTGGTTATTTTCTATAGTTAATTTTCTGATAACAATGAGCACAGAACAACCACCACCATCCAATATCCTTGCAAGCATACTTAATCGAAATAGGTTGGCAGGACCTAATCTATCTGATTGTGTGACACCCCTTGCCCGTCTACAGTGTAGCTGAGCAAGATATGCCACACAGTGTACCGGAACACCCTATTTTAATTCAATCATTTTTTTTCATAGTTATGGAGTACAATTTGTGAAATATAATTCATTTCAGTCATTTATTGAAATCATAAATTTCTTTGAGGTTCTACAAATTTTATTGAAAATCCGGCAGAGTACCGGCTAAAAATGGAGAAAACAGTTCTTCAGAATCTGTGAAAAACACTTCTAATATTTTCAATCAATCCCAAACTCCATTTCATCAACAAAATCTCAATATTTTTTTCAACAACATTTCCATTTCTCAATCATTCATCTCATATGATAATCATTCAAAAATCATAAATAAATATTCACTTTTTCATTCATAAACACAATTTTCACTATTTACATTAATACCAAAATACATTACATAAGTTTCAATTATATATGAGAAAATAAAAGTTAATTACAAAATACTTAAAATGAAACCTAGTGTCCTACCAATGCATTGACGTCGGTGAGGTGACACAGATACTATGCAGAGCTGTAGAAGGTCTCACCTAGTCTATGGTCTACTGGGCTTTCAGTCAGTCTCTCCAGAACCTACGCATGGCAAAAGCAATGCGCTAAGCAATAATGCTTAGTGGTGCCAATAATAAAATAAAAAGAAATAACAGAAAATAAATATGCAGTGAATGTATTGATGTCTCATTGCAAATAAATTTTTGATGAGTATTTATAGTCTTACTTATTTTGTACTTGTTTATTCATTATTTCATTAAATTTACCACTTTCATTTTTGGTTGCCCAATTAACCTATACAGGATGACTGAATTGGATAAATGGGTAAACTGGCACTGGGTATCAAGTACCTCAGGCCGTCACACCATCGGTCACATATGTGTCTCCCGGTGTGTAACAGAACAGGTAATAAGCTGTAATAACATTAGGCACAAGGCCAAGTCTCAACACAATTTCAGAATGGCTAAAAGCCATAAAATCACAGAATGGCATAATGCCATGTGCAGTACTGCTAACTGAACCCAATTGGCATGCCAACCTATCCAAACCAATCTTGCTAGGTGTACTAGGGCATGTTACACTTTTAAATTGTACAATTCTTGAAATTTAAGTTTAGGTGTTACTATTTATTTCAATAGTCAACTAAAATGTTGACTTTTGCATAGACAATAGGTACATTGGTTCTAATACTCCCAATATACCACATTTTGCATTCTAAAATTGTTGGTATTGGTTGCCAATACCATTTCTAAGCTTAGTGTTAGTTATTCAAAATTTTTCAGATTTCAAGCCTCATATTTACTGTTCCATTGGTCATTTATACAGTAGGAATTTGGCAAAATTGTCTTCATGAAAGTTGTTCTTTATTTTGTCTAGTTACATTTTCTTTTTTGAATCACGCCATTTGGAGTTTTGTAGCTCAAGTTATGGCCTAAACACCATAACTTGCCGGATTTGACAAAATCCAAAATTCTGGGCAAAACTAGTTCTGCCATATTTGGTAACCTAAGTTTGGTTGGAAATATGACTAGGCTATGGTTAGAATTTGGATTTTTGTTCTTCATGAAAATTGTAGGTATATGTCTCAGCTTTCTGTTGGTAAAATTTTAGGTCAATTGGACCTTTCTACACTGAGTTATGACCAAATGAATAAATACTGTTTATTTGGTCATTTTGCCCATGCAGAATGCAAGTCACCCGGATTAGGGCAATTTTTAGGCCAACTTGGTTTGGTTTTCTGGGCAGGGTTTCTTCACCAAAGTTGTGCCATTATGTGTCTAGTTTCATGCCCAATCGGCCTTGTACCAATTGAACCTATACGACTCCATTTATGGCTGCCCAAACTTGCTGGACTCATGGTTAGTCCTACAGGTCAGCCAAGGCAGCTTAGCAATCTCAAATACCAAGACACAACTCTCTTCATTTCCTCATCATACATAGCCAAATGGTCACTAATTGACCATTTAAGCTTTCATTCACCAACACATGAATGAAATTTAAGTTTTATGCCTCAAACCCTAACTCCAACAACTAAAATTTTCATACACATACAATCCATAGTTTACAACAGCAACATCATGTTCAATGGCAGCCATACACAAAATTTTTAGAATAAATTGGCACTAACCTTGACTTAGGCACTTTCCAAGGCTTAAAAACTTCACTTTCTTCCTTTCAAGTTGCTGCCCAAAGCTTGCTCTAGTGGTAGGGATAATTTTTAATGAAGGCAAGTTAGGGTTTTGAGGTGGTTTAAGGTGGGAATTGAAGCTTTGATAAGCTTTCAATGGTGGTTGGGTATGGAGGAGAGGAAATGATTGGTTTGAGTGAAGGAGATGAATCTGATTGCTTTTGATTATTTTTGTCTCAATTATCCCTTTTTAATAGGTTAGCTTAATTGTGATTGGTGGAGAAAGAGTTGATGACATCATGTGATGTCAAAATTGTCATTTAATCTCATTTTCTTTCCTTTTCTTCTCTACTCATTTTCAATTTAATTTTTAGCAATATTTATTCACATTTTATATCATAAAAATTATTTACTTAACTGGAAAAGTCGGTCAAAAATCACCTCTGAAGGTGAAATGACCACAATGCCCTCCGTTTGGCTTAACAGACTAAAATTGTCTGTACCGATTGAAATTTTTTTCTAAGCATTTTCTTGGCATTCTAATGTCATAGGAACCTCAATGACCCTTCTCTGGAGTCTCAAAAATTATTTTATGAATTTTCCCCTAAGTCTAGGGCTCCTAGTTGCGAGAACCGCAACTTCCTACTAGGTTACCCATCGCTTGGGCACCGGCTCATTTAACTTGGTTGTATTTTATTTCTAAAATTTTTCCTAAATTTTTCTTATTAATATTTGAGTTAATTATGGCTCCTCTCTTTAGTTTAAATATTTTTTCGGACGTTCTAGCTATCCGGACTGACACTGGTCACCGGAATAGTAGAATGTACGGAGTTGCTACAGGAAGGGTGTTACAACTCTTCCCCTCTAATTTAAATTTCGTCCTCGAAATTTACCTGATGCAACCAGTTGAGGGAACTGTTGCATCATCGTCTCTTCACTTTCCCAAGTTGCCTCCTTGGTGTTGTGGTCCCTCCAAAGCACTTTCACCGGTGGAATCTGCTTATTTCTTAACTCTTTTACTTCCCGAGCTAGGATCCGTATGGGTTTTTCTTCATATGTCATGTAACACCCCTCACTCGTCTACAGTATAGCCGAGCGAGGCATGCTACACAGCGTGCCGGAACACCTAGTCTGTGATTATCTCATTTCTTGAACTCAATTTGATTTTAAGAAGTCATTTATGAAATATTCATATCATGTTGATACTATTGTCATACTTTGTTAAAATCAGTGTTTCAAGACTGGTAATAAAAATTTGGCAAGGTGCCATTTATATTTAGGACTAACTGTCCTTCCAAACCTGTTGAAAACAGTTTAATATTATGATATCAAAATCTCAAATATTTCACAGTCCCTATTTCTCAGTAAAGTCAATAGACTTTTCTGATTGTCATGATTCCATATCTGATCCATAATAATTTAAATATATACAGAAAATCTCCATATTATTTAATATGTATAAAATATTACAAACTTTAAAGCTTTCATAATATTACAAAATACAAGGCCAAATTTCAAATATACAACAAAAGTACAAAATACAAGATATCCTAAATCCTACCATGTATGCAATGCAGTGCAGATGACTCTGGACTCCTGTGTAGATCTGATGTCTACCCGGTAGTAGGTCTGCTGGGCTCCCCAGCTGTGTCTCCAATACCTACGCGTTACAAAAGCAACGCGCTAAGCAATTTTGCTTAGTGGTGCCAAATGTAAAGAAATATACACTAAAATAAGGTAAATAAACTGTTTACAAATTTTTGATGGTGCTGTATGTCAGTAGATTAGATTTAGGTATTTGAATTTAATAGTACTTGAATTATCGCCTGTAGCCTATATCGACGGCATGGATAAACGGATATACTGGCACTGGGTACCTAGTACCTCGGGCCGTCACACCATCGGTCACAAAGTGTCTCCCGATGTGCAAATAGCGTGGCTAAAAAGCCATATAGTCAATCTGGCGATAAGCCAAAAATAAATACACAATATGTATAGCCGTAGGCTATTAAAGTCACAGTGTGGCATAATAAGCTGTAAAAACACAGTATGGCATAAAGCCATTTACAGAACAGCTGTCAGAATCCTATTGGCATGCCAACCTATCCATACTAGTCAACTAGGCAAACTAGGGCACTTTATAAATTAATTGTTTACTTCTTCAATCTTTGGAGTTTACTAACTATTATATAATTCACAAGTCAATGCATGCGTTGACCTTTTTAGGTAATATAGATAAGTTGTTTCTAGCATCAATATGTCACAATTTAAATCTCAATATGCTGCCAATATAGTGCAATTTACCATTTTTAGAAGTTGGCATTCATTGCCAAAATGCTTCAAGCATCATTGTATGCAAAATGTCACATTCTCTATTTTTGTGTGCTAGATTGGTCTAGGTTAAAGTCTTATTTACCTTGGTTTTTAGCTTCGGGTCAAAGAAGCAAAATTGTAGCTCTATTTCTTATTGCACGCGGGGCAAAATTTCAGGTCATTCCTAGTGGTGTAGACCAAGATATGGTCAATTTGCTAAAGCTGGACAGATTGCACTTTTGGTGCACAATTTGGTCAATTTTTAGGTCACTTTTTGTGCCTGAACTTGTGCAAGCCATTTGACTTGGTTCTGGTCATTGCTGGGATTTGGTGTCTTCATAAGACTTGTAGATATAGGTCTTAACTAATCATGGTCAAAATTTCAGGTCAATTGGACCTGTTTTGAGTGAGTTATGGCCTAAACACTAACTACTGCCCAAATGGTCAGTTTTCAGGCCTCAAATGCACTAATCCGGATTTGGTCACTTTTTAAGGTCAGTTTCTAGGCAGAATTTTGGCAACCTTTCTACATGAAAGTTGGCCTATTTGGTGTCTAGTTTCACCCCATATTGGCCTCATACCAATTGGGTTCATAGTTTGGCACTTATGGCCTCATTTAGGTGCTGCCTTCAATACACAACCTGCACAAAGCTCATACACTTCCAATTTAATGTTCCTCCTCCTCCTCATTACTACAATATTCAATCAACAACACTTCTATACATATGTTGTACACAATTCCAGCAAAAATTCTGGGCGGAATACTCAAGTCCAGAAGGCACACAATACACCATTAAACTTCAATATTTACATCCACCCAAATTCAACATACTTCAATGTTAATATTACACATATACTTCAACATATTCATACTTCAATATCATTTACACTTGCTACCCACAAATTGACATTAACATATATTATTAATAACCATATATTCACACACAAATTCATGCTATTAGGGGCTGCCAAACATGGCAGTTTGCTCAAGGCTTCAAGGTTCCATTTCACACCTTAAATCTAAACACTACATGTACATATTTATGCACAAACTTACTCTAACTTTCGTCTTAATCAATCAACCTTCATTTTCATTCATTAGAAGTAAAAATAACTCAAGCTCAACAAGGGCTCATGGCTGCCAAAAATGGACAAGTCCATTTCTCCCTATTTCTTTTATTTCTCTTCACCAAAACACTCACCTCAACCTAAACACAAGCTTTACCAAAGCAAGGGAGGGATTTTGGACACTTACAACTTTTGATGCTTATCAAAACTTCACCAAATCTGGTTTTTCTTATTGCCAATATCTTCCCCAAGGTAAGTAGGCAAGCTTTAATGAAGGAAAGAAGTGGAAAGGATGGCTTGATCATGCACCCATGGAGATTGCATGTGGGGTGGCCATGGTGATTTCCATGGTGGAATTCATTATGGAAAAGTAAAATGGGCTGATGAAGAAGATGATGGTGAGTGCTATCTGTTGTCCCAAGGCTGTGATAAGGGTCCCAATATCCAAGTTAGTGGAGCACTAACTTGGATTTTAATGTTAATTATTCAAAGTTTCATAAATTGGATTTTATCCCCCATTTCTTTCACTATTCTTATAATGTATCACAATTTAATTTTTTCATGACATTTTCTAAGTGTAATATCATTTATTTTTAATGGAGATTGAGTTCAAAAGGCAACACTATGTGTCAAATGACCAAAATACCCCACTTCGGTTTATATTCCTGATTTTTCGATAACACCGATTTTTGTCTGTTTCTCGATTTTTTATTTTTCTTTGTACTAATTTATTAATTTTTCTTTGATATTTCTAGTATCAATTACATTTCAATAAATCTTTATTTATGTCTCAAAATTATATTCAGAGGGTTCCCCGCGGTCCTAGGGTCGGCAATGGCCTTCCCGGTGCAGCCACCCATCGCTGTGGTGCCGGCTCGTTTAACTTAGCATCATTTTCTCTCTTTCATTTTTGTTTTATTTTTCTTGTATTTTCTTTTTATTTATTTCATCATTATATGTCTGTTCACTATTACCGAAGTGTAGTTCCAGACATACTGACTTGCCTGGACTGTTATTTGACTACTGGAGCAATTGAATGTACAGAACACGTGCAATGGGGATGTTACAACTCTTCCCCTCAAAATGAAAATTTCATCCTCGAAATTTACCTGATGTGAAAAGCTGAGGGAACTGTTGTCTCATTGTCTCCTCGCTCTCCCATGTTGCCTCTTCCGTGTTGTGGTGTCTCCATAGGATTTTCACTAGTGGAATTGTCTTATTTCTGAGCTCTTTTACCTCTCGTTCCAAGATTTTAATTGGTTCTTCTTCATATGTCAGGTCAGGTTGTGCCATAATTTCTTCTGCTGAGATGACATGTGAAGGATCTGATTTGTATCTTCTAAGCATCGAGACATGGAACACATTATGTATCTTGTCCAGCTCAGGTGGTAAGGCTAATCAGTAGGCTACTGGTCCCACACGTTCAATAACTTCATATGGGCCAATAAACCTAGGGCTTAATTTTCCCTTTTTCCCGAATCTCAACACTTTCTTCCACGGTGATACTTTGAGAAATACCTTCTCGCCAACTTCATACTCAATGCCTTTTCTCCTCAAGTCAGCATAAGATTTCTGTCGGTCTGAGGCAACTTTCAAATTGGCCTTTATCAATTTCACCTTTTCCTTTGTCTGTTTTATCAGGTCTGGCCCCACTAGCTTATCTTCACCCAATTCAGTCCAACATACAGGTGTTCTGCATTTTCTCCCATACAGTGCTTCATAGGGTGCCATTTGTATGCTAGCTTGATAGCTATTATTATATGCAAATTCTGCCAGTGGAAGGTATCTCTCCCAACTTCCCTCAAACTCAATAACACAACTTCTCAGCATATCCTCGAGGACCTATCACACATATTTAGTTATTACTATCATTATTATCAGTTTATTGTTTGCAATAACTCAGTGAGTTTCAAAATTTACCTGGATTATTCTTTTTGACTGTCCATCCGTCTGAGGATGAAAAGCCGTACTAAAATGGAGTTGTGTGCCCAAGGATTCTTGTAATTTCTTCCAAAATCTAGATGTAAACCTCGGGTCTCTATCAGATATAATGGAAAGTGGAATTCCATGTAGTCTAACTATCTCACTGATGTACAATTCTGCTAGCTTTTCCAGTGAGTAGTCAGTTCTAACTGGCAGAAAATGTGCTGATTTGGTTAACCTATCCACAATCACCCATACTGCATCATGCTTCTTCTGAGTGAGAGGTAGACCACTGACAAAGTCCATAGTGACTCGGTCCCACTTCCATTCAAGTATGTTTATGGGCTGTAAACCTGATGGAACTTGATGTTCTGCTTTGACTTGCTGACATGTCAAGCATCTAGTTACATAGTCAACTATGTCCTTCTTCATACCTGGCCACCAGTATCGGAGTTTCAGGTCATGGTACATTTTTGTGCTTCCTGGGTGCATAGCATACACACTATTATGTGCTTCTTTCAGAATACTGGTTTTCAACTCTTTATCATCTGGAACACACACTCTTTCTTTATAGTACAGGCACCCATTTTCTTTCACTTCATATTCAGTTTCCTTCCACTCAGTGATTTTGCCCATAACAGCCATTAATTTCTCATCTGTCTTTTGCCCATCCTGTATCTGTTGTAACATATTCGGCTTCACTAGCAACTCAGCCAAAATAACTCCATCATGAGTTAAGGATAGTTGGGATTCAGAGATCTTAATGCTACAATAGATTTTCTGCTTAAAGCATCAGCGATTACATTTGCCTTCCCAGGGTGGTAGTCAATCACACAATCATAATCTTTCAGGAATTCAATCCATCGCCTCTGTCTCAAATTAAGTTCCTTCTGGGTTGGCAGATACTTCAGACTCTTATGGTCTGTGTATATGTAGCATTTTTCTCCATACAAGTAATGCCTCCATATCTTCAATGCGAAGATAATTGCTGCTAATTCTAAATCATGAGTAGGGTAATTCTTTTCATGTGGCCTTAATTGCCTGAAAGCATATGCGACCACTTTCCCTTCTTGCACCAGTACGCACCCTAACCCATTATGTGAGGCATCACTGTAGTCTACAAAGTCTTCTCCAAACATTGGCCGTGTTAACACTGGTGCCTCTGTCAACATAGCCTTCAGCCTCTCAAAACTGGCTTGACACTTGTCATTCCAGTCAAATTTCATATTATTGTGCAGTAATTTGGTCATTGGAGCAGCTATCAGGGAAAATCCCTTTACAAATCTTCTATAGTATCCAGCTAACCCCAAGAAACTTCTGATCTCAGTTGTATTTCTGGGAGGCTTCCATTCCATCACTGCTTCAATCTTCTTGGGATCTACTCTAATCCCTTCAACTGATACTACATGTCCAAGGAATGCAATCTCATTCAACCAGAACTCACACTTGGACAATTTAGCATACAATTTCTTCTCTTTTAGAGTCTGCAGAACAATTCTCAAATGCTCATCATGTTCTGCTTTATCCTTGGAATACACCAGGATTTCATCAATGAAGGCCACTACGAATCGATCTAAGTATGGATGGAAGATACGGTTCATAAGGTCCATGAATCTTTCTGAGCGCGTTAACCCAAATGGCATCACCAGGAATTTATAATGCCCATATCGGGTTCTAAATGCAGTCTTAGGCACATCTGCATCCTTAACCCTTAGCTGATGATACCCTGATCTGAGATCAATCTTAGAAAACACACCGGCTCCCTTCAACTGATCAAACAGATCATCAATTCTAGGCAACGGATACTTGTTCTTCACTGTTACTCTGTTTAACTGTCGGTAGTCAACACATAACCTCAGTGTCCCATCTTTCTTCTTTACAAACAGTACCGGAGCTCCCCACGGTGACACACTGGGGCGTATGAACCCCTTGTCTAGTAATTCTTGTAGCTGGATTTTTAACTCTTTCAATTCAGCAGGTGCCATCCTATATGGAGCAATTGAAATTGGAGCTGTATTCGGCATAATCTCAATAGCAAATTCAACTTCCCTTTCTGGTGGAAAACTAGGCAATTCCTCTGGAAACACCTCAGAGAAATCCCTTACTATGGGTATGTCAGATAAGTTAAGTTTACCCTGCCTAGTGTTAACCACGTGTGCCAGATAGGCTTCACACCCTTTTCTCAACCATCTCCTTGCAACTGTAGCTGAGATGACATTAGACAAGAAATCTGTCCTTTCACCCACAATTATTATTTCTTCGTTCTCAGCAGTTTTCAGAGAGATTCTCTACAATTTACAATCTACTATTGCCTGATAATGGGATAACCAGTCCATTCCCAAAATCACAACAAACTCATGGAAAGGCAGTTCAATTAAGTCTGCTAAGAACTCTTTCCCTTGAATCTTCAATGGACAGCCCTTATACACCTTGTTTACTACCACACTGTGGCCTAGCGGATTTGTGACCAGGATGTCTTGGTCACTTTCCTCCACTGGTATTCCCTTTTCTACGGACAACTTGATACAAATATATGAATGAGTAGATCCAGGATCTACTAATGCATGCACATAAGTATTATAAAGGAGGAACGTACCCTTGATAACATCTGGAGCATCCTATTCCTCCTGTGCCCTTATAGCATAGGCTTTGGCTGGTTTTCTGCCTTCCGCTCTCTCCACAGACTCTGACACAAGTTTCTGTGAAGTACCGGCTGGCTCAGCCTTACCCGGCCTTCTACCCCTTGGAGCTGGAGGGGCAGGCCTATCAGTTGATACCATAGTGGATGTAGCAGTTCTGCGTGGACAATTTCGGACTAGGTGGTCTGTAGATCCGCACTGTAAACAAGCACCTGTCATCCTCCAACACTCACCCTTATGCCATTTTTGGCAATGTGGGCAAGCAACAGATACCATTGGGGCTGGTACCCTGTACCCAGTCCCTGGAGAGCTAGCCACTGAAGGGGTGGGCTGGCCTCTCCTTGGTACAAACTGAGATTTGGGCCTCTGTGACTGACCCTGACTTCGTGCTCTACTAAAACTCTAAGTAGGCGAACCTCTGAATTTCTTACTAGGGGCAGAAGATGTACCGGTCTGACCCTGACCTCTTTTCTGCTGTCTGTCCCTTCTGTTCTGCTCATTCATTCTAACTTTTTCAACCTTCAGTGCAGCTTCCACTAACTTGGCAAACTCTGTAATCCCCAAGGCTGTAATCATTACTTTAATGTTATCATTGAGTCCTTCCTCAAATCTCTTGCATCTCTCTGCCTCATTAGGGACTATTTCCCGCCCATAGCGGCTCAGTCTGACAAATTCTCTTTCATATTCAGCCACTCTCAGCTGTCTCTGGCGTAGGGTAATAAACTCCCTTCTCTTCTCTTCCAAGTATACACTATCCACATACTTCTTTCTGAACTCAGTGAGAAAGAAATCCCAAGTTATCTGTTCTGGTGGCACCTCACTAGTTCTCAGATCCCACCACCGGTATGCATCATCCTGCAGAGTGATACAAAGAACTTTCAAATTCTGCCCGAGTACAATGAAGTTGTTTCAATACTCTTCTAGTTCTGTTTCAACCGCCACAGTGATGTGAGAATCATCTTCTCTTTTGCCTAGAAAGTCCACTGCTCCAAACTTCCTGAGTCTCTCCATATGAGATTTTTGATGTGGAGGTGGTGGTGGTGGCATAACTCCTACCATCTGTCTAAAGATCTCAGCCATTTGCTGAAATGTGGCTGATGCATTTGGTACTGGGGGAACAGGTTCCCTCCTGTCTCCTGGTTCAGTCATAGATGGAGCATGACTTTCCACTTCCTCATCGACCGATCTCTGCGATGTGGAGTCCATATTCTGATCAAAATAACAAAACAAATCAAAAGATCTGCATTAGAGTCATCTTAACACTTACAATGCAATGCATGATGTGCAATCTATCTAGGTCCAGAAACGCCTAAACCGTGCTCTGATACCACTAAATGTAACACCCCTCACCCGTCTACAGTATAGCCGAGCGAGGCATGCTACACGGCGTGCCGGAACACCTAGTCTATGATTATCTCATTTCTTGAACTCAATTTGATTTTAAGAAGTCATTTATGAAATATTCATATCATGTTGATACT